>NC_012877.2:30960143-31183531 GCF_000003195.3 Sorghum bicolor
CGAGGGCACTCAACCTCACCCCAAGAATTAAAAGACTAATGGAACGATTGTACCGACAACGAAGCAGTTTGAAAGAAATGTGGACGTTATACAGAGGTAGTATATTCTCAACATCTTATGTGAGGCAAGTTATATTCAGGGACCTAGATAGATTTGAGCTAGTCAATGATGGTCTATGAAACATATGAAGTTGGTGATGCCTTTCAGCTTATAAAGATTTTGCATTCAATCCACTTGTAATCTTCTTTGTAAAATGAGATGTCTTGTTCATTGTACCTTATCATTCTTAAGCTCCTAATATGAGTTATGAGTTGTTCATCTAGCTGTTTAGTCTTATTTGTGGTGATCGATGGAACCTCAGACGAAGCATCTATATTGTCCTAACATTAAGTGGTAGTGCTTACCTGTGAAGCGATCTTAAATACTTCATACAGAATGAGTCGACACCCTTTGTGTAGTTCTCTCTTGCAACATTCTCTTGACACTACAAGTAGTAGGTCAAGTCTGCTTAGGATCCATCTATGGAGACCACAAAGAAGCACTAAGTGACCTATAAAGTGTCATGCCTGTTGACCTATCAAAGCAAGGCAATAGGAAACCGAGGTCCTAAGATAAGACTTATTTTTCACCTTGGAATAGATGATGGACTATCACATGACAAAATGCAGAACCTGAAAGTCAGATGTAAAACCATACCGATATATGGCCAATTTCACCGACCCCTTGGTTTGTTTTTTTTGGGAAGTGTTCAAGAACTTTCACCTGGATAAACTTCTCGTCTTCTGACTTACGTCTCACACTAGCACTAAGAAAATTAAGAACATCTTAATCTATCCTTTCCAATCATTGTGTTGATTCTCTCCTTGTTCCTCGGAATCTCCAGCTGTGCAGCGTGTTGTCGAACTAGTAACCTCCAAAGGAAAACCTTGAAGATTATCTACCGACAAGATGAGTGTTATTATACAGGATTTTGGAAGATAAGCTAACACTTGGTTTAAGTGGGGTAGCGTCCGCTAAGATCATCACTCTCAAAAATCTCTAATTAGAACGACATGGAGAACTAGATATTGATCCTTATCATTCTTGCGACGAACCCTTATCATTTTTGCCAACCTGCGATCTTGGATCTTACATCTCATAGGACTACAAATGATTAAGCGTGAAGACAAAAAATCAAGTCTTTGTCAAATTTTGCTAATTCTTTATCCTTTCATCTACTATCTTATACAAATCCGGAATCAAGGAAATTGCGAGCATTATAATATCTATCTGTATCTCCTATGTATCATCTCTTGTTAATATTGGCTTCTTGCCCTTGCACCTTATCTTAATAAAGGATCCAAAGATCAATCCTATCACATATGTTTATCTTTCCTTGTAACCGATATTTAACATACTCTTTACCCTTTACGTCTATATTGATCATGTCTTGAAAGTCTTGAAACAACTTTTACGATCTACTTTATCTTTCTCTTTAGTTTCTTCAAATCTCGGGACGAGATTTTTGTTAAGTGGGGTGGATCTATAACACTCCAAAATTTTTATTTTGGATTGTTATTAGAAAACACTAAATTAAATAAGGATTTAAATTTTTTCTAAAATATTCCAAGTTTTATTTAATTACTGAATTCAAAAAAGAGAGAAAAATGTGGAATTTTAAATTTTTTATAAAGATAAGTGATGAGTGTTTTATTTAATGTTGTGTGCTTTGTGCCCTAGCTTTGTTTAGCTTCTATGTAAAAAAATGAATTTCAAATTTTCTAGCAAGCACGTTTAGGGCCTTTTGATTTTAGGAAAGATAAAACACTAAAAGTCCTTTTTGAAAACTAATTTATATTTGAGTTAAAAAACATTTTAAAAAGTTGTTTAGAAAAATATAGGTTTTTGTTTTCACAGATAGGTAAGAAAACAATTCCAAAATAATCTCAAGGTAATGAATCAAATTTTGGTTTCAATGTGTCTTGCAAAATGTGTTCATAATCCCTTTTCCCACCCCTCCCACTGTCTAGCTCCCGGCCTAGCTTGCAACCACGGCCCGGCGCCCCGCCTCAGCCTGCTAGCAGCCGCAGCAGTGTGGCCCGCGTGCGCCTCCCGCTTGGGCCTCGGCTCAGCAGTACCGTGGCCCAGCAGCAGCAGCGGCCCGCAATGCCACCTCGCCCTAAGCCTCTGCCAGCCGGGCCCCACACGTCAGCCATCTTCCCCAACCTCCGTCCGCTTCGGGCGGATGAGAACGCCGCAATTATCTCTGCTCTCCATAAGGACTTACTCATGGAGCGGCCCCCTGGGACATACAGTGCAGCTCCAAGCTATATGGCTCTGGCTTGACTAATTAGCAGGACCTCCACTAGTAGGGTGTTACTTTCCGGGTAGGCGTGAGGAAGTAATTTGGGTAATGAATATTAAGTTGTCGGTTGATCGGTATGCCATGGCTATGGGTATCGACTGCCGAGCGCCCCGGGCAAAACTTACGAGTGGCATCCTATTAGTTGGACCCTATGAAAGGTCTCGTAGTGAGACCCTGCCTGCTCACCTTGGTAGTGTTTTGGGGAGTCGTGACCCCGGGCAAATGGGAATCACGACTTGGAGTGAAAGTGCACACCTCTGCAGAGTGTAAAACTGATATATCAGTCGTGCTCACGGTCACGAGCGGCCCAGACTCTCACATGATGAGCAAATTGGAATCACAGGGAACTTGGAGGCGGAACTTGGTTGAGGTTGCTACCTCGTGCTTTGGCGGAATGGCTATTCCGTGTTAGCAGAATTGTTATCCTGTGTTCTTAATTGGGATTGCTATCCCATGACCTTAATGGGGTTGCTACCCCGAGTTACTATCCGAGGTTGCTACCTCGGTAATCTTAATATAATTATTATTATAATGATGAGTAATAATATTGTTAATATACTTTCATCTAATTAAGGGTTGGGATGCTTCACTCATATTTAGTAATAGGTTGTTTTAATAAAATAATTATAATAAAAGTTTACCAACTAAAAAGCTCATTGTAGTTAAACAATGTCAGCTTTTCCTTTGATTAAGCCTTGCATGTCATTATACTTTCCGCCTGTACTTGTTGGGTTCGACATGAACTCACCCTTGCTATTTTCCCCACACCCCAGTGTGTAGTAAAGTGCAGCTCAGAAGAAGGACATAGAAGCTATGAAGTTTTCTAGAAGTATATCACAAGTGCTTGGTGAACGTAGCCCCCAGTCAACCGTCCCTGAGAAGAATGGAGCCTAAGAAGTTTAGCTACTATTTCCGCATACTCTGATGTTTGTAAGTGTTATTATAAATATGTTTTCTGCTGTATATAACATTGTTTTTGATATTTCTATTCTTTGTTGTTTGTGTGGACTTCTTGGGCACACATATGACGACTCTGGTCTTATTTTAAAAGCCAGGGTGTGACACGAATGCTATCAGAGCGATGTTGACTGTAGGAGGTATGCCTAGATTGCACTAGTCGTTTTCTAAAGCTTAATTTGATATAAAACTATTTTCTCATCCTTGTCATGTTGTATCCCCTCCTTGAATAGCTGGCTATGAGCTATTTCTGTTTATCTCCTTGACTCTTGTTTAGTTGTTTTACTTAAGTTTACAAAACTTGCTTTATTCCAAATTCGATGGCCCTTCATCATCTCAGACTTACCTTTTAGGATGACCACCACTGTTGAAGAAGCACGTGTAGTATCGCTGATGTGATGTGTGCTTGTCTAGCTTGGTTTGTTGTTTTGAGTGTTGTCTGTGTTCTAGTGTCTTGAAGGAGTCTAGAAGAAGTCGTTTGGGTATTAGCTCGATCCCTGTTAAGTGGGGTAGTGATCTCTCTAATCCTATCTATCTATTGTCAATCTTGATCCTCTCCACCTATTCTCTCTCACTTCATGTCATGCTCTTTGTCCGTACTACTCTAGCTCATTCTACTACATATTGTTAGATGGTGGACACCAGTGATGAAGTCAAAGGAATTAATACCCGTCATCAGAATCAACAAATGACTTCTGCAACACAATTGAGCAGTGAAGAGATGATAGCTTGGCAATCCCAAATCCTAGAGATGGCAGCTGATCAGATGGCTAGACTCCAAAATCTTTTGATAGTACAAGCTCTACTTCTCCAAGGTGACATTGAAGAAGCTTACATCAAATGTCAGGAAGACCCAACCATGCTACCCTTGTCTCTTGTAAACAAGGAGAAGCCCTTGTTTACACAGGATCAAGTACTAAGTGGAGTGGGACCACAAAAAGATTCTCGGTTATATTTAGAGAAGAACATGACTGAAACTCAAAAAGAAGCAATGAAGCGACAAGTCGTAGAAGCCTAGAAGAACATGAAAGCTAAGAAAGATGGTATCAACGAGGCACTTGGGATTCAAGAGCCGTGTAACTACTGCAGATATTATGGTTTACAATGTCTTCAGAACAAGTCAGGCGAAGGAAAGATTGAGATACACGAGGATCAACAGACTGAAGTGTACAAAAAAAGGAAGACAACCTCACTAGAGCCACTGTTAAGTGTCGAGCCAAAACTATGTTCTTCATCGCAATCACCTTTAGTCCCAAACTCTCATCAGACACATTCATATCTTGAAGAGTTAGATGCCCCTTCAACTACACTTGCTATGCCAAAGTTATATCTGGATGGATGGACCATCACTTATACATAATTTCAGCCTCGAAAGAGTAATCAAGCTGAGAATTGAATAATTGAAGAGACTCCATTGAAGGAGAACCCTCGGAACCAACAAGTTAGTAGCACTTTAGTTACTCTTGGCACATCAATTCAAGAAGCTCGATGTCAAGATAGCACCCACGTTAAAACGGTTAGCAATGCTTGTTACCAGTGTCACGAAGATGGACATCACAAGAAGCATTGTCTAAAGAAGTACCTAGTTCGTGACTATGTTATTGGTAGATTAAACCATGTGGATCTGTGTACTGCTTGTGAAGCACAAAATTTGGTGTTTGGATCAATTCTAGTCAACTCAACTCCTGCCATTGTTTAGTTCGACTCAGGTTCTTCACATTCTTTCATCTCAAACAAATGTGTTACCGATCATAAGATGCTTATGTTGGAAATGAAGAAACACATACTGGTCAAATCATCAAGAGGGAAGATAAAAGCAACACACATGTGCCCAAAAGTTAGTCTTGACATAAAAGGTGCAAATTTTGAGGTGAATCTTGTAGTTTGGAAATCGATGGAGATTGATGTCGTTCTTGGAAGAGGATAGTTAACCACTTGTCATGGAAAGATTGACTGTACCCAACACTCAGTATCCCTAACCACCCCATCAGGAGTAGGTTTGTGTATGAGGGCACTCAACCTCACCCCAAGAATTAAAAGACTAATGGAACGATAGTACCGACAATGAGGCAGTTTGAAAGAAATGTGGACGTTATACAGAGGCAGTATATTCTCAACATCTTATGTGAGTGTTGACATTCGTTGAGTGCAATAAGAATAAGAAAAATTCCGCAAGCACACAGAACATCATCGTAGCATTTTATTGGGAGTATTCCAGGTATCGTTATTTATATTTTACCACTGGGAAGCTAAGGTCAAAGAATCTGATAACTTATTATCATGCATCTACTAATTTAATAAACCAACTAGACTAAAGTAGGGGTAAATGATATATGATAGGTAATAATATAAAGGTGAGAATTATATGATAAATGCGTAGATAGCCATAGCGAGAGGACAACGGGAGAGACCTGGGTTCCTGTATACTTCTCTATTACTTTAGTTCTATGATAACAAAGAATGAATAGATATAGCAATCACATATTAGCACTTTGGGACATCAGAACACCAACCACAGAAAGAGAACTGGAAGGGGGCATGGCAACATTATATGTCGAGTAGTATGTCGAGTACTTTCAAACCAACACTTACTTGTGAATAGATAAAGGTAGCATGGCAACATTATAGAGATCTACTCAAGTGGGGATGAAGTAGAATGATTAGTGTTTAACAAATTGAGCATGTCTTAAGGGTAGGGACAACCAACATAGCAAAGGATGTTTTTGTGTAAGGTATTCCCCCCAGCTTGAACAAGTCAAGTTTGGATAAATTTAATTCAATGTTGCATGATGATTGGTTGGACATACCTTGTTGTTATTCTTCACTCTTTTACTTCAAGCCTGAATCGTGAAGATAACGGGATTGCTTCCACCAAGCTGAATGTTGACATAGTCTTTAATCTTGAATCCGCACAACACAGATGTTCTTCAATATTCTTGAGCTTCAAAATGTCAGTGATGATTACAGCGCTTCCAAGTTGATGAAGATATCTTGATCATTAGGGATTCTCTCTTTAAATCATGTTAAACTCAAATAGACAACAAAACTTGTGGCACTGATTAAACATTAGTAGTTGGCCACTTAAGCCTTAGTTGTCCAAGCTTTTTTGATTTTTCTTAATTCATTTTCTAAGCAGAGTTTCAACAAGATCTCTTTCTCAATATATATATATTTTGGGCCTTAATCTTTCTATGAAGCAAAAAGGAAATGGAACAGGACGAATGCATGTTTATTTATTTTTTTTTATTCCACCACGGTGAATATCCGTGTGGGCTTTTACGCACCACACAATTTATTCACATGAGGTTTTAGTATTTAAGATGCAATGAGTTATATAAAATATTTTTATTATATTTTCTAATTCAATAATAATGCAAAAAGATAAATATGTAATGGAGAAATAAATATGCTAAAAACAAATACAGAAAAGATAAATACAATAAACCTACTAAAGCTAGTGATACATTAAATTAACACACATCAAGATCATTGTCAAAATTTTCACACCAATTGCTTCCCCGGCAACGGCGCCAAAAATACTTGTTGACATTCGTTAAGTGTAATAAGAATAAGAAAAATTTCGCAAGCGCACAGAACATCATCGTAGCATTTTACTGGGATTATTCGAGGTATCGTTATTTATATTTTACCGCTGGGAAGCTAAGGTCAATGAATCTGATAACTTACTATCATGCATCTACTAATTTAATAAACCAACTAGACTAAAGTAGGGGTAAATGATATATGATAGGTAATAATATAAAGGTGAGAATTTTATGATAAATGTGTAGATAGCCATAGCGGGAGGACAACGGGAGAGACATGGGTTCCTGTATACTTCTTTATTACTTCAGTTCTATGATAACAAAGAATGAATAGATATAGCAATCACATATTAGCACTTTGGGACATCAGAACACCAACCACAGAAAGAGAACTGAAGGGGGCTGGGAAGCTCTGACTACGGTCCTACAAACACCGATACGAACGAGGTGGAATACGTCGACCGTTAGGGGTGTTACTATGCTAGGGCTACCACAACAATCCGTAGAACTGGGTGCAACCTCAGGTAACCTCTAGTATAGACACCACGTCTAAACTAACGATTACTACTCTAATTACCATGAATAACTAGAGCATTCGATGCGAACGGAGATCCTATGCCAAAATATAACAACTACACTACTCGATAATAATAAAGGCATAAAAGTAAATAGAGAAGATAAATATATTAAAGCATAAGTCTTACAATAAATATAAAGACATACCAAAACTCTAAAGACTTCTTCAGAACCGAAGCACAACTCCGCTCTCCCTAACTCCCGACTGGAACTAATGTACTACACTGGAATGTCTAGCCCTAATTCTCTATAGAGGAAAGGTTATCCTTCGAGGGCACCTCTCAACTCTATAATGATATGTTCACCTCTAGGGGCCAGGGGCCTTGCTTATATAGCCTCCTCCTTTGTGCCTTTTTGGTTCAGCAGGCGATGTGGTACTAAACTTTCCACCATATCTCATTAAAATGCACATAGGTCGTAATGGACCAAAATCTGATTTGGGCCCAATTAATCCCGCAGCTCTTTTATGTGGAGTCCTTCTTTTATTAATATCTCTTGATTCTGAACTCCAAATATAGCAAATAATATAGGCATTTTGATCAGCTCGATGAGATCTTTGTAATGGTGTAATCCATTATGTGATTGGTGCTTGTACCAGGGCGGGCGCCCTAGGAACAAGGGCGGGTGCCCCGGCCCCGGGCCCGTCTCGGCTCCGCTTCGGTCGAGTTGCTTCTAGAGTCTTTCTGAGTATGGAAAATTACCGCACACATTAATTCTCTATGTAAACCCGACGTGTGGGCCTTTCCTTCGTATTTCCTGATAACCCCCTACAGAAATGGAGAAACACCAAAACTCATGGAAATCTGTCAGATGAAATCCTAAGTCTAGTTGTCGGTTGCATTTCGATCCATTTTCATGATTAGTTGACGGTTAAATGTGAGCATTAAGGACCGTCAACAGTGAGGCAAGTTATATTCAGGGACCTAGATAGATTTGAGCTAGTCAATGATGATCTATGAAACATATGAAGTTGGTGATGCCTTTCAGCTTATAAAGATTTTGCATTCAATCCGCTTGTAATCTTCTTTGTAAAATGAGATGTCTTGTTCTTGTACCTCATCATTCTTAAGCTCCTAATATGAGTTATGAGTTGTTCATCCAGATGTTTAGTCTTATTTGAGGTGATCGATGGAACCTCAGACGAAGCATCTATGTTGTCCTAACATTAAGTGGTAGTGCTTACCTGTGAAGCGATCTTAAATACTTCATACAGAATGAGTCGACACCCTTTGTGTAGTTCTCTCTTGCAACATTCTCTCGACACTACAAGTAGTAGGTCAAGTCTGCTTAGGATCCATCTATGGAGACCACAAAGAAGCACTAAGTGACCTAGAAAGTGTCATGCCTGTTGACCTATCAAAGCAAGGCAATAGGAAACCGAGGTCCTAAGATAAGACTTATTTTTCACCATGGAATATATGATGGACTATCACATGACAAAATGCAGAACTTGAAAGTCAGATGTAAAACCATATTGATATATGGTCAATTTCACCGACCCCTTGGTTTGTTTTGCTGGGAAGTGTTCAAGAACTTTCACCTGGATAAACTTCTCGTCTTCTAACTTACGTCTCACACCAGCACTAAGAAAATTAAGAACATCTTAATCTATCATTTCCAATCATTGTGTTGATTCTCTCCCTGTTCCCCGGAATGTCCAGCTGTGCAGCGTGTTGTCGAACTTGTAACCGCCAAAGGAAAACCTTGAAGATTATCTACCGACAAGATGAGTGTTCTTATACAGGATTTTGGAAGAAAAGCTAACACTTGGTTTAAGTGGGGTAGCGTCCACTAAGATCATCACTCTCAAAAATCTCTAATTAGAACGACATGGAGAACTATATATTGATCCTTATCATTCTTGCGATGAACCCTTATCATTTTTGCCAACCTGCGATCTTGGATCTTACATCTCATAGGACTACAAATGATTAAGCGTGAAGACTAAAAAAATCAAGTCTTTGTCAAATTTTGCTAATTCTTTATCCTTTCATCTACTATCTTATACATATCCGGAATCAAGGAAATTGCGAGCATTATAATATCTATCTTTATCTCCTATGTATCATCTCTTGTTAATATTGGCTTCTTGCCCTTGCACCTTATCTTAATAAAGGATCCAAAGATCAATCCTATCACATATGTTTATCTTTCGTTGTAACCAATCTTTACCATACTCTTTACCCTTTACGTCTATATTGATCATGTCTTGAAAGTCTCGAAACAACTTTTACGATCTACTTTATCTTTCTCTTTAGTTTCTTCAAATCTCGGGACGAGATTTTTGTTAAGTGGGGTAGATCTATAACACTCCAAAATTTTTATTTTGGATTGTTATTAGAAAACACTAAATTAAATAAGGATTTAAAATTTTTCTAAAATATTCCAAGTTTTATTTAATTATTGAATTCAAAATGAGAGAAAAATGTGGAATTTTAAATTTTTTATAAAGATAAGTGATGAGTGTTTTATTTAATGTTGTGTGCTTTGTGGCCTACCTTTGTTTAGCTTCTGTGTGAAAAAAAATGAATTTCAAATTTTCTAGCAAGCACGTTTAGGTCCTTTTGATTTTAGGAAAGTTAAAACACTAAAAGTCCTTTTTGAAAACTAATTTATATTTGAGTTAAAAAACAATTTAAAAAGTTGTTTAAAAAAAATATAGATTTTTGTTTTCACAGATAGGTAAGAAAACAATTCCAAAATAATCTCAAGGTAGTGAATCAAATTTTGGTTTTCAATTTGTCTTGCAAAATGTTTTCATAATCACATTTGATTTAGTTAAAAATAATAATAATAAGGTTTTCCCTTTTTCCCACCCCCTCCCACTGTCTAGCTCCCGGCCCAGCTCGCAACCGCGGCCCAGCACCCCGCCTCAGCCTGCTAGCAGGCACAGCAGTGTGGCCCGCGTGCGCCTCCCGCTTGGGCCTCGGCCTAGCAGTACCGTTGCCTAGCAGCAGCAGCGGCCCGCAACGCCACCTTGCCCTGAGCCTCTGCCAGCCGAGCCCCACACGTCAGCCGTCTTCCCCAACCTCCGTCCACTTCGGGCGGATGAGAACGCCGCAGCCGCCACCCGATCTTCCCCCAACGGGCACCACAATGTTGCCCGGGCCTATTGCCGTCTTCCTCTCTCAGTCGCGCGCACGCCCTCGCCGGAGTAGTGCGGCCGCCGCCGAGCCGCCCCGCCTCACGCACCCGCCTTCCCGGCCACTACCTGTCCCCGTAGATGCGTGCACCGCGCTCGCCTTGCCGGGATGAGCACGATGGTGCCCTCGGAACGGCCTCCCATGCACCACAGTGCCGTCACGGCGAGCCTCAGACATGCGGCCATGGCGCCGCCGCAGCTAGCCCCCCCCTCTGCCGCCGCGCACTAGCCCCGGTCCACCGTGGACCGGGCACCCCACGCCCGCACTCGGTCCACCGTAGACCGGCCAGTCCCGAGTCGAAACGTGGCAAGCTAGGCTGGCCAACCCGCGCCGCCCTGGCTCTTTTGCAAAAAGGCCGTCGGCCTTCGTAGTAATCAACCCGCGGTCCAGCTAGTTAAAAAAGAATTAAATCTAGGTCCTTAGTTTTAGCAGTTTAGCCCCTGGATCCATTGGTTTTTATAGATTTAGTCCAAAATGCTTTTAAAATTCAGTTTTAATTATGTAAAATACAAAAAAAATAGTTCTGTTAATCACAGTTTTGCCACTGATCTAGTTTTGGCCATAGAATGCGCGTTTTAACTCCGATTGAGCCTGTTCTTGTCGCGTTAGGTTCGTATCGACGTAAACTATGCTTTAGTAGCAATGTTCACCATGTCTGATACTTTTAGATTTCATCATAAATGTTATTTTGTAAATGCTTATTCAATAATCGTTGAAAATCAAAAGCAACTTAGGGGTTAGTAAATCTCTGATCTTTTTCATAAAATAAGTACTAGTATGTTCTATGCCAACTTAAATGCCTTTTTAGTTGTGATCTACTTAATCTAATCTTATTTTATAAATGCTCTATATAACTTGTCACAAATTCCTTGTTTTCTGATTAAAAGCAGAAATGTGACTTAAATGATGTAGAATGGTTTGTAATTAGATTTTGACTAAAGTTTAACTTCAGCTTTTATAATTCTTTATAATCTGGTCAATTCAAATTTGAGATATTTCTCTAAAAAGTCTATCACCTTCTTATATGAAATAAATACGACCAGCGTATAGTCGTCTTCTTCGTTACACGTTGAACCTCGAAAGTCGTGTCCATTTAACAATAGCTCCGGTCTCAATCGTTCTTGCGTTGTCACGATCGTAGCAACAAGCTGTGTCGTTTAGTACGCTCTCTGTCAAAGCTTTTCTTTTGATTGATGCTTGTTCTTAGTCGTGATTGTCTGTTTGTCTGTTTGTGTTGCTTGTTTGTTCGAATAGAAGAAGCATGGTTTGTTAGCGCCCGAATATCATGAGCTGAGGACCGACAGTTGAAGTAGAAGTTGGAGATTAGAAGAAAGAAGCCAAAGAATTCTGAGTAGATATACACTGGAAATAAAGGCAAGTGCAGGCACCCTTTGATCATATTTTACTTATGAACTTTAAATATATTTACTTTCCATTGCATGTGTCTTAATACTACAAACCATAAGGACATGACTAGCCCTCTACTATATTCCTTGTACTCCTGGGTTTATACATGGGTAGTATAGTGAACAGTAGATATACTTAGCTACTCTGCTCATCTATTCCATATAATAAATGAAAGTAAATAATCTTGCCTAATGAATTATTCAATGATGATTAATGTTTAAATGATGAACAATGGTCACTTTGGTGACGGAGATGTTGCGGTGCTTGTGAGCATCGTGGTTTGTTGAGGAAAGGGGGAGTGGGTACTGTTGGTTGGCCTGGTTGCCGGGCGTACCTGTCTCTGCTCTCCGTAAGGACTTAGTCATGGAGCGACCCCCTGGGACATACAGTGCAGCTCCAAGCAATATGGCTCTGGCTTGACTAATTAGCAGGACCTCCACTAGTAGGGTGTTACTTTCCGGTTAGGCGTGAGGAAGTAACTTGGGTAATGAATATTAAGTTGTCAGTTGATCGGTATGCAATAGTTATGGGTATCAACTGCCGAGCGCCCCGGCCAAAACTTACGAGTGGCATCCTATTAGTTGGACCCTGTGAAAGGTCTCCTAGTGAGACCCTGCCTGCTCACCTTGGTAGTGTTTTGGGGAGTCGCGACCCCGGGCAAATGGGAATCACGACTTGGAGTGAAAGTGCACACCTCTGCAGAGTGTAAAACTGATATATCAGTCGTGCTCACGGTCACGAGCGGCCCAGACTCTCACATGATGAGGAAATTGGAATCACAGGGAACTTAGAGGCGGAACTTGGTTGAGGTTGCTACCTCGTGCTTTGGCGGAATGGCTATTCCGTGTTGGCAGGATTGCTATCCTGTGTTCTTAATTGGGATTGCTATCCCATGACCTTAATGGTTTTGCTACCCAGAGTTACTATCCGAGGTTGCTACCTCGGTAATCTTAATATAATTATTATTATAATGATGAGTAATAATATTGTTAATATACTTTCATCTAATTAAGGGTTGGGATGCTTCACTCATATTTAGTAATAGGTTGTTTTAACAAAAGAATTATAATAAAAGTTTACCAACTAAAAAGCTCACAGCAGTTAAATAGTGTTAGCTTTTCCTTTGATTAAGCCTTGCATGTCATTATACTTTCTGCCTGTACTTGTTGAGTTCGGTATGAACTCACCCTTGCTATTTCCCCCACACCCCAGTGTGTAGTAAAGTGCTGCTCAGAAGAAGGAGAGAGATGCTATGAAGTTTTCTAGAAGTATATCAGAAGTGCTAGGTGTACGGAGCCCCCAGTCAACCGTCCCTAAGAAGAATGGAGCCTAAGAAGTTTAGCTACTGTTTCCACGTACTCTGATGTTTGTAAGTGTTATTATAATTATGTTTTCCGCTATATATAACATTGTTTCTGATATTTCTATTCTTTGTTGTATGTGTGGACTTCCTGGGCACACACATGACGACTCTGGTCTTATTTTAAAAGCCAGGGTGTGACAAGTAGCGTGTACCCTCCTATCAAATGGGCTGGATGGTGGAGTATTTGCTCTCGGGTGCCGCGAACCCGGTCAGATCTTGGGAAATCTAGTTTTGAGTTGACATATGCAAGATTCAGTTCTACATATGTTGGGTGGTTAGGAACTCCAGCTGGATTGCTAAGCGGTTCGAATCGTCGTTGCTCCCCGATTGGGAGACTCAATCCATTGACTCTCATTGTAGTTAACAATGCAATTAAGTTAAGAAAGGGGGAAGATGAAAATGTCTCCGGGAGTACGGATCCCAATTCCCACACTCACATTGACATGAAGCTATGGCCGTCGGATAAATATCACTCTTGTTAGGAATTAGTAATTCACGAACTAGTTTGTGAAAAGCAACTAGATAGACTGTCCTCAAATTCGTCTGCCTCTCGAGGTGACTAGTTTGAGGCTAAAACTTGAAAGTAAGGATCCACTATTAGTAAGCTTTTATGCAAAACAACTTGTTTCCTTGCTCACCCACTCCTTGTCTATCCTAAAGCCTGCATTCCTAAGTTCTCCCCTTTTCTGTCGGGTATGTCTTGTTCTGTACTACCGTACTCTTGGTTCTTTAACCCCTGTTGCAGGTGCTGACTTGTGCTGCGAATGGAGGTCATGTTGGTAGGCACGACATGATTTGTCCACCTCTTCTACCTTAGAAGCTTCACCTAAGTTGCTTCCGCTACTCTACACACCTTTTGGGAACTTAGTTAAGTTTATATTTCATCATATTTTATAAATTAAGTTATGAATCTTCTGCACAACGATGTAAGTGTTTTTTTTGTAATAAACATTGTAATGTTGTGGTAACTCTATGTTGATCTTGTATGAGTTATAAAATGTGGATGTTTCAGGGTCCTCCTAGAGCACCCGACAGACTATCTGAGTTATATGACTCTCATCTGCAGTAGTCAGAGGTCTTAAGGACAATGTCAGGTGCATGTGGGCCATATAATTAGGGTGGTTCTGCCATAGTTAACCTTCCCCATACCTCTTTTACTGTAAGGCAATGCCTCACAGTGAAAGAGGTAAGGTTCCATAGTGACTGGAGTTGTAGAAATAGTAGCTGACATGCCCTGCTGTAGCATGGGAGGCATGGTGCACGTCACATGGGGGGTACAATCATCATGTGCTGGAAGCCTGGCTCTGAGGCCGAGGCTCGGGCGAGACGCAGATTGCGCTTGATGCTGGGGTTTTGGTGAAGGCGGAGATTGCGCCCAAGACCCAGGGCTTGGGCAAGACAGAGTCTGTGCTTGAGACCTGTGGGGTCAGGCGAGACAGAGCTTGCGCTCGAGCCCAGAGGGTCAGGCGAGATGGAGCTTGCGCCCGAGCCTGAAGGGGTCGGGCGTTTGTCTTACTCCATTTTGCCGCTTTTTATCCCCTTAATTTGGGTATCCTATTTTATGGTACCCAACAAGATGCTTCTTGGTGTTAGCTTTCAGCAATGCAACAAGGACAAAAAGGGAAGTTAATAATTGGCCCCAAAATGAAAGAATCTTCAATCCACCCGACAAGTCTGGTCTTACCAGTCAACTCTCGGTTCTTTATTCTCAGCTCTTCCCCAGCCTTCCTCTCACTCTACAAGATAGCGTTCCTGGTCGAGCTGGTCCTTCTCCTTCTGGACGCGCTCCAGCTCTTCCTACAGACCTACAACGACAACAGTTATCTCAACAGGAACAAAAAGGCGCGCATCACGAATGGCATCAATCACTAGTCTTACTCCTTTTTTCTCTATCCTTATCGGCTAGTTGCCGAGACAAGTCGACCACCCGCTCTTCTTGGGCAGCTCTCTCCATAGCTACCTTCTCGGCCTCTAGCCGAAGGCGGTCCACCTCACCGGCCAAGGCCTTGTTTTCGGCCATGATTCCTTCAATCTGGTCAAAACATCTTTTATGATATTTCACCGTCTTCATCACATCCCATGGAGAAAATATATACACACACATGTGACAAGGTTATGATGGCACCTTCTATTTCCAAGTTAGGAGATCACTTACCTTAACTTCATTAACAAGTCACTTGGCAGCTCGTTCTACTCTCTTTGTCTCCTTGATCTCCGCGATCTCTTGATGGCCATCCTAGTGGACCCCACGCTTACGCCAGTCATAAATATGTTGGTGGCCATCGCGGGGATGCCCCTGGGTCTCTACCACAACATCCTCGGAGCCATCCTAGGTCTCCTCGCCTTGTACGCTCCTCCCCACCATGGTCTAAGAAGCCATCGGTCCCTTCCCAGGTCAGGAGCGTCGGGCGGTGTCCTCGTCTTGATGGACGACTCCTCAGCATGAGCAGGGGATGGAGCTCTGGCCCCTCTTCTGCTCCACTTCTTGGTGGGGGGGGCAGCCACAGCGACCTCCTCCCTGGTCGGGGCAGCCGCAGCGACCTCCTCCCTGGTCGGGGCAGCCGCAGCGACCTCCTCCTTGGTTGGGGCAGCCACAGCAACCTCCTCCCTGGTCGAGGCAGCCACAGGTTGCGTAGTGGGCTGCTACGTGGTGACCTGCTCCATGGTGGCCTGTTCAGTCGGCCTCGAACTCCCAACAGCGTTGGGGTCAACATCCGAGGCTACACTACAAGTTTATCCAACTAATCATAAGCGCTAGAATTCTAACATTATGAAAGACATAGCTATATTTTTCTACTTATAGGTTGGAGCTCCTATGCGATGTCGAGAAGATCCTGCGCTTGGCATGGCCGGCCACCGCTGTTGGTTGCGCCTGGTCTGGACGCGACTTGTCTGGGGCCTGTGCTGTGGGTGGGTCTTCAGCGGGCCGTGCGCTGGGCGCTGGGACCATCTCAGGGTGGCTACGAGGTTTGCAGACTATGTCTAGGGCCGCCTCCTCTTCCTCCTCATCATCATCAATGACTCAAAGCAGTCGTTGATGTTTCAGTGCTCGGGCACCTGAGGCCAAACCTTGGCCAGACAAGGGTCCTTGGGTCAACTCTGTCGCCATCACCCCTGCTCGGGATGGCCCTCCAGCCATCAGTCTCTTAGCGGTGACCCTGTTGTCGGTGCCACGTGATCGTCATCTTCATCTCTGCTGGTGTATCGATAACACCGAGCAACGTTATCCATAGGCGAGTCTACCCCCGCCAGGTGCTCTATACCGGGCACCAGTGACACATACACCGACGCCCGGTCAATATCTCCATTCTGAGAAATGGTGGTAATAAGTTATCGGAGGAGGAGAATGACAACGAATAAAATTGCAGGTTGTGCAAACTTATTATTCCTTACCTTTGGAGCTGGTCGACCCAACTTGTATGCGTGCATCCTGTTGTCGCTACGCACAAAGTTGTTGTCTGCAAGATTGACCAGTTCGTTGATTCTGTGCTGGATCTCTGGCTTCTCCAGGCTATCCTTGTGCATCCTAGTCGTATCGTGGCTTCCCTGGTACTCAAAACTCTGGTGGACCCTCCTCTGACACGGCTGCACTCGCTGGCTAAGGAAGTTGCTGACCACGCCAGTACCATCCAAACGCGACCACTCGATCAGGTTCATCAACTCTTCGACCTGACCAGAGTACTCTGGTCGGTCTGTCCAGCTAACTCTCTTCTCTGGAACATAGCCGATGTTGCAAAATGTGGCACTGCCCGGTTCATCTCGGATGTAAAACCATCTCTTATACCATTCAGACAGAGATGTGTTCCAGGGGCAGTTGAGATAGCGTTTTTTCATTCCATCACACAGATTGAGGTATACTCCACCAGCAATCTTGGAGCCTCCAACTGCTCCCTTCTTCCTCGGGCAAAACAAGTAATGAAACAAGTCGAAATGTGGCTCGACTCCCACAAAAGCTTCATAGAGATGGATAAAAGTTGCAATAAGAAGAATTGAGTTCGGGTGTAGATTGCAAATCCTGATCTCATAATAGAGAAGCAAGCCATGAGGAAACGGATGGATTGGAACCCCGAAACCCCTCTTAAAGAAGTCTTCAAAAATGACAATCTCACCAGCTCTCGGGTCTGGGTAGCTCTCTCGTGATGGCACCCTCCAGCCGCCGAGTTCTTGATTGTGCAGCAGCCCCATCACAACGAGCTTGTTGAGCGACTTGGTGGTGCACCTGGATTTCTTCCACTACTTGGCCATCATCTCAGCTCTCTTTTTTGAATCACTCTTGGCCATTTTGCTCCCGTAAATGCGAACTGGATCCAACTGGCTAGGAGAAGACAAGGAGGACAAAGGCGAAAGGCTGGTGTATGCAACTGCCGGGTGAAGATCCAGTACCACGACGCTTCGGATATTTATAACAGGAGAGCCACCTCTTCCACTTCCCGAATCTTAGGGAAATGTGCGGTTTATGCGACAAGATTGGCGTTTCAGTTTCCAATTTTTGTTGCAGTAAATCTGCTGCATTTTTCAATGATTGTTGGAACTACTTTTGTTTCAGTTTGCGTGATGGGCGGCTGTGCTGTCAGATTGCACTACTTTTCATGCGCCGGACTGACAAGATGGCCAGACGCCCTGTCACGTTGCAAATTAGTTGATGAAGGGACATGGTGATTCAAAACTCAAGCAAAGGGTTTACTGAGATTGAAAGTTTGTTTGGACTTGTCCAGACTCTAGGGAATGCACCGACCACCGAGCATGGTATGCTCGGGAACTGGTCGACCAGTCTGTTTATAAAACTGGGGACTGCACCGACCACCGAGCACGGTATGCTCGGGGACTGGTCTGTAACACCCTAGGTGTTAAGCATGCACTTGGTTTCATACAACTACTCATAAGCATTCTCATCAAGCATGGGCATGAGCATAGCATCACATGAGCATAGTACCTTTTAAATTGTGATTTTATGTGCTTGAATTAAATGAAATTAAATATAATAAATTAATATACTTGCTTCAAAATTGTTTGTGATAACCAAAGTAAGTTGAACTATGTTTTAGAAGAATTAAGAATAATTTTGTGGAATTTTTGGAGCTCAACAATTTGAGAAATGAATTTTATACCAAAATTTCCAAAATGAATTTATTTAAAAACCTAGAACATGTTTTGAATTGCAATTCAAATTCTATTTGGAATTTGGGGTTACAATTTAAAACAAAGTTGTAGAGCTATATATTTTGGTCAACTTTTATTTTAGGGCCATGTCTGAAAAAGCTTTTAAATAAATCAAAAAGGGGTTGGAACATGTTTTGGAAAAGAAATTCAAAAAAAAGAAAAGGGAAAGGGGGGCCCTAGCAGGCCGCCGCCTCGCTTCTGGCCCGCTGGCCGAAGCCGGCCCAGCCCGCGAGCGTGCCTTCCCCCTCCCCGCGTCCGCGCCCGCGTCCACGCGCGACGGCCGGCCACGCCGTGCCGCCGTGTTGAGCCGGCAGGGCTCTGCCGCCGCGTGGCGCGCATGCGCCCCGGCCGCGCCCGCCTCTCCCTCCTCTTCCATTTGCGCCTCTCCTCTCTCTCTCTCTCTCTCTCTCTCTCTCTCTCTCTCTCTCTCTCTCGCCTGAGCAGCAGCAGCGCCCGGACCACCGCCCGACATTGCCGCCGATGCTCGGAGCTCTCCCCCATGGCAGCTCCGGCCTCCTCCTTCGAATCTGCGGCCACCAATGACCCCGCCTCGCTTCCTGCACCCCGCGCGCAAGCTCAACCGCTCTCGGTAAGCTCCGCTCGACCGTTAGGGCTTACTGGAGTGAGCCGGAGCTCTGGAGATCTCTCGGCCCATGCGGTTCTCCTCCTCCTCTCCACCATTGGCCACGATTCAAAGCGCATTAGCTCCGCCTCGACTTCGCGCATCTTTCCCCGCCCTCGGTTCACACTCTACCGCGTAGAGCTAGCCGGGCCACGGTGAGCAGCGCCGCCGCGTCTGCCATGCTCGACGGCGAGCTAGTTCCGGTGCTCGATAGACGCTGAAATAGGTACGGCTAGGTTCGTCTCGCGCTCAGGAAGCCGTAGGTGCCCTTAGACTCGCCGGAAACCTCACCGACGGTGAGATCCCGGCCGGTCCACGGCCGCGGACACACTGTGTGTCTGACGGGTGGGGTTAGCTGACCCACGGGTCCCGCCTCTCAGCGCCTCTGGGGGATGTGTTTGGGGTGTACCTAGCGTTTCGAATCTGTTTTGTTTTATAAATATTTTCCAGAAATTTGTTTAAATAGTATTTAATCCATATCTTGAGATCTACAGCTCCAAAAATGATGAAATAAAGTTTGACGTGTTCCATAATTCAAGATCTACAACATAATGTCCTTGCATGTTATGTTTGTACAATTTTTCTGTGTAAAAATATTTATTCCATGATTTTGCTGTTGTTTGGAAAATCTGCAGTAAATAAAATATAGCTCAAAAAAATGTGATTCTTGTTTTGCTAGCTTTGCATGGATGTTTAGTCTCTGGGAAAAATATGTAACACAATATTTGCTGTAGGAATTAATTTATGATGAATTAAGTGCTTGCATGGCAGTGGTTTATGTTTTTTAATAAATAATTGGATCATGCAATTTATCTAGAAATTTTTGTGGACATTTCTTATGTTAGTAAGTAATTTATAAAAATATGAAATATGTTGTTTGACACTTTTTCACTAGTAGGGTATTTACACTTAGTTATGAGGATTAACTTGTGATTTTTTGTGTGGGCCAGGTTACTTGCCCAAATGCTATGAAAATTTGGTGATGAACTTTATAAATAACCAGTGACCTACTGTAATTTTTGTAGAATTTATTGAAGCATAGAAGTATATGCTACTGTTGTAGGATAACAATAATTAAATAAATAAACCCTTGTTATGCATGAGATGAATAGAATGCATGTGTGTTTGGTGTATCTTTGAAGCATCATGATAACATATTGGTTAATAATAATTTGTAGAAGAGAATGCAATAGATGCTTTTGGTTACATGTTCTTGGATATGTTGACTACCTTATAATAATACGTTTCCTATTTTATCCGTTGGAACTCATCTCCACGGGAGATGGGGTTTGTACATACTCATCTATGCATCATGTCATGATCATTTTGTCTCTAGTTGCATCACACTTCGGTCATCTTGCACTCCACTCATGAGCATACATGCATCATACAAGCTCGCAGGAGAACGAGGTGGGACCCGAGGAGTAGGAGGAGACACAGGAGCAGGAACTTCCGGGAGGACCAGAGCCGGAAGGAGATCTGCAGGAGTGCCCGGACCACAGGCCTACCACCTTCGAGAGAGGCAAGCCCTAGAGCATTCTATGTCTACCTATTCTCGCTAACTTAATTTGTTATATCATGATTGTTTCATAATACTGCATTTAAGTGATAGGAGTTGCTTGATACTGTTGATGCATATTTACTCCTTGATATTACTATCTGTTTACCTACCTTGTGCTAAGTAGATAAGCTCGGAGTCTATGCTTAGCTTGCTTAGCACGGTAGAAGTCGGGTGATTTCCTGTCACCTGCGAGATATAGGTGGATTCCTAAATGTTAGTTGTCAATGCTATGGTGAAAAGTAACCAAGTGTGGGAAAGAAATATGAGACCGGGCAGGGTTTTATGGTGGTGTTGACCGTAGTGCCCCTGCCTATGTCGATTAAGGATCGATCGTTGACGGCCCTCTTGTCATGTTGAACGCATGCCCCACTCTTAGCTGGAAGGATAAGTCATTCCGACCGCGAAGCCTGAACACTATCTGGGCCGGGAATCGACACGATGTACGCGCTGTATTGGTGCTGGTTGAGGAGAACGACGAGGGCGCGGTGCGCAACCTTGGTATACCTTGGATACCTCGGTCGCCGGAATGGTCCTCAGGTACGGGCGGTGCCTGTCGAACCCACAAATTAGTCCTAGATAGTGTAATATGGTGATCTTTAGCTCACTTGATTAGTGAGTGTGGTTTGTGTGGGGAAAAAACTCACCAGCTGGTCAGAAATCGATTCGAATAGCCATCGCTCCTAGATAGTGAGCACTTGACTTGAGCTTCGTCCTCGTAGTAAGGACTATGAAACACTGTGGTTACAGTAACGAAAGATTTGTGAATGCTATCATAAGGTACTATCATATCACAACAATTGTTTGCAATAGTACATGTACAAATCAAGATGATAGGTAATAATACCTAACTTGAGCTAAATAAAAGAGAAGGGGATGTCAGGATATACTTCTAGATGGTTAACGCTTTTACGCAAAAGGGTCCAGCTATCCCACTATACAGCCTTCAAGATCCTTGAAGAGTCTTTTATTTTTGGTTTATGATGGGTAAGTCTAGCTGAGTACCTTCTCGTACTCACGGTTCCATTCTAATGTTGTTTTTGTAGATGGTCAGATGTACTATGGGTATTGCATTCACTGCTTGTACCCAGCAATGGGTGATGACTAGAGCAAGGGTGATGGTCACTCTACCTCTTCTTTTGTTGGTGTGGGAATGACCGAACTATGGCACTGTATTAGACTAAGTGTGTGTGTTATTTTAAAACTATGATGCTTCCGCTACTCTTGAACTTGGTTTGTAATAACTATATTTGAACTCTGATGTAATCTCTGAATGTTGCGAACTGGATGTATTTGTGGATGGTGACCGCTGGACTTATTACAATCTTGGCTGTATGTACGAATGTGGTTTGAAATCCTTCGAGATTTGACGGACTACCGGGATTATATGGGCTTAAGCTTGGCAAGTTGACTATGCAAATGGTCGCTATCAGGCTTAATCTCTTATAATTTGGGTAGTTCTGTTACATGGTCAACTAGTCTATTTATAAAATTGGGGACTGTAATGACCACCGAGCATGGTATGCTTGGGGACTGGTCGACCAATCTGTTTATAAAACTGGGGACTGCACCGACCACCGAGCATTGTTGTTGGCATTTCTTAGCGTCACTACTCAAAATAGACCATATATCCATCCTTAGAAATGGCACCAGAAATGTCGGGTGTTGGCATACTGTAACTATCGCTACATCAGAGAGATAACCCAAGGCAACTTGTGGGCGTTGTTGACGGTCCTTAATGCTCACAATTAACCATCAATTAATCATGGAAAAGGATCCAAATGCAACCAACACCTAGACTTAGGGTTTTATCTGACAGAATTCCACAAGTTTTGGTGTTTGTCTATTTCTGCAGGGGGTTATCAGGAAATATGGAAGAAAGGCCCACACGTCGGGTTTACATAGAGATATTAACGTGTCGCGCAATTTTCTATCATCTAGAAGACTCCAGAAGCCACGGAAACGAACGGGAAGGAAATCGGGCTCGGAGGCAGGGCGCCCGCCCAACTCTCCTGGGCGCCCGCCCAGCTACAGTGCCCAATCAGGACACGTTTCGCGGATCATGCTCCACCGACCTAATACTTCAAGGAAAACTGTGCGATCAATGTCGGTTTGATCCGATGGCCCAGATTCACTTCAAGGGACTATAAAACCAGACCCCCCTGGCCCCTGGAGATCATACATCTTCTACAGAATCAAAGTTAGGGTTTCAATTCTTCATCCAAGTAGAGAGGATCCCTCTAGTTCTTCTAGTTCTACCTCTAGTTCATCTAGATCGAGTTCTAGTTCATCTAGTTCTAGTTCTAGTTCTAGTTCCTCTAGTTCTAGTTCTAGTTAGTTCTAGTTGTAATGTAGAAAATAGGGAGAGAGAAGAGGAGAGCGGAGGAGGAGCCGGATCTGTCGGATCTTCCTCAACATTATACTTTTGCAGCATCTGGTTCGTTCTTCATCGTTTTCCAGGTTCTTCAATTCATAATTCCTGAGTTCTTTAATTACTTTTATTTACATTCAAGTTATTTATTGGATTCCCGCTTGCATCAAGTGCTCTAGTCTTTATAACGCTAGAGTAGTAATTAATAGATTAGACGTGGTGTTTAGTCTTGCGATTACCTGGAATTGCACCCAATCCTGCGGATTGTTGTGGTAGCCTTAGGGTAGTGACAACCCTAACGGTCGACGTATTCCACCACGTTCGGATCGGTGTTTGTAGGACCGTAGTCAGACCTTCCTAGCCCCCTTCTCATCTCTTTCTGTGGTTAGTGCTCTGATGTCCCGATATAGATAATCTTGAAGTAATTCTTGATTCTTAGATCAACTAGAGAACTCTCAGGAAACTTCCTCTCTTCCCACCAAAAATAATTATATAGTTATCCTTGGGCGATCTTCGATTTTAATTAGTACACTCACGTTCCCTGTGGAAAATCGATACTCTGGAATACTCCTGGGTGAAAGCTACATCGGTATCCGTGCGCTTGCAGATTTTTCTGTTTGCGTTTAAAATACCCAACAAGCTTTCTGGCGCCGTTGCCGGGAAACGGTAGCTGTGCTAGTTTCGAACCAAGTCGTCCGTGTATCCTTTTTCTTTTCCTTTTTTACCAAACTCACCTTATCACTTTCACCATACCACATGGATTTCACTCTAAGCATTAATGAGCATGGAATTTATTTCATAGCCACTTCATTTACTCCATGCTTATATGCAACATCTTCACAATCCATTGGTCTCTCCAACATCACCACATTCGAGATCTCCAACCCCCTCATCCTTTCTATTTATAAAAACTTTAAAAGGGTGGTTGTCGATGCATATGTCTATATTAAATATTACAGATCTCGTCGAGTTGATCTTGATATAGGTCAGCGTTGGAGGGGAAACCACTTCACAGACATAAATTGATGGTTTCCCAAGGACAAGCTTAGCGTCCTAAAATAAGCACTGATCAGACCATAACATAAACTTTTAATTATTTGCAACATTACCTTGTGTGTTGAGCATATCAGGATAATTGTAAAAATATTCTTTCGGGTATTCTTGTCACTAACCTTTCCAGGATTGGAGCAAGAAGATCGGATGAATGACAAGCACATGGTATGCACAACCAATCATCATACAACATTGAATTAAATTCATCCAAACTTGAATTTTGCAAAATTCAAGCTTGGGGGAGTACTTTACATAAAAACATCCTTTGCCATGTTGCTATGTTGGTTGTCCCTACCTTTGAGACATGCTCAATTTGTTAAAAACTAATCACACTACTTCATCTCCACTTGAGTAGATCTCTATAAATGCTCTCTTGCTACCTTTATTTGCTTTAGTATATGTTTAGGTTTGGAGTAGTTTTATTTATCTCTTAATTAAGCATGGTGCTTAGTTTAGGGCTGATGATCTTACTTCCAAGGGAGTTTAAATTAAGCATGGTGCTTAGGTTAAAATGCCCTCCAAAATCAAATTAGACATGGTGTCTAGGTTGATTTTTGAGCCGATAGTATGCTATAGTAGATATTGTATATTTTGTTGGACTAAGCCCTGCAGGAAAACTTTCAATATCGACCTGGGAAGTCCTGAGATAAACTCACATTAGAGACAAAGAGAGACACACATGAAGTTTAACAATTTACACAAGGAAGGCATAGCTCACAAGAGATGATCCATGGAGGGTGCCACAAACATGATGCACAACCGCTAAGAGAGGAAAGCTTCCACAAGGTGATACTGTACCATCACTCTTCAAGTAAAGGTAACATCTTAAGGCACTTGACTATCACTTCTATAAGCTTCTCCTTTGTTCTGGCGTTCACATGAATAAAAGAGACAAACATGTATGATTTACAACTCTAGATTAACCAACCTAATCGATTCAACATGTTTAGTCCTTCCACCTTTGTGATCCCATACTCCTAATCATATAAGCTAAAATGTTGCACACTCAATCTTTGGAAGATATAAACAAAACATATATATAGATAGATTATCTTTTCATAAGGTTGAGCAATCTAATCTGACAAATGTTAAATACTACACTCATGATTTTATTATCCATCAACTTTGTCTTGCTCACTATGCTTGAGGTTAGAGAAGAACAAATACACTTTTGGTTCTGTTGGTGTTTTCCACCAACAGAGCCCATGCACTTGATCTCTGCCTTGTCTCTATGAGCAGGTACACTTCGAGCAACATATGAAGGACTTTTACAACTCCCAGACTCCACCAAGTGAAGAACCTAGATCTACGAGCACAAACACACTGGAGAGACTGGACACTCAGACAATCACTTCCCTGAGATGCTTGAGGACATAACTACTGGAGTAACCCGTGAAAGTAATTACTGACCTTCTGCCGGTCAAGAGAGGCGATCCAGGACGCACCGTCATCCCGATCTCCATCGGCATGGTGGACTTCCTAGAAGCACTCTGTGACTTTGGCTCCAGCGTTAACATTATGCCCAGGCTTGCAGATCGTACGCTAAGTTTCCCAAAGGGAATAGTGAAGAACCTCTGCGTCCGAGTTGGTACCTTGTACACCCCAGCAGACTTCGTGGTGATAGAAACTGGTACTAATGAGAAGGCACCCATCATCATACGGAGGCCATTCCTGAACACCTCGGGAGCTGTCATCTACGTTAGTGCTGCCAAGATCAGTTTCTACATCAAGGGGAGGAAGGAGACGTTTTCCTTCAAGAACAAGACTACACAAATCTCAGAGCTTTCCCGACATGAACCAAGGAAGAGGACCAACAGGAGGAACAGGAACAAGCAAATGTGGACTGAGTCAGCTAAGATGGTCACTGCAGCTCAAGGAGGTCAAGATCGTCAACTCAAGTCGCCTTTCTAGATCAAGAAGGACGACCCTGGTGTTCCAAGCATCGAGTGCACAATCAACGGATATTCTTTTCAGAAGACACTCTACGACACCGGATCTAACGTCAAGATAATGGCCGCAGTCACTTATCACCTCCTGTATGGAACCATGCCCCCACAACCAACATACATTCAGCTCCAGATGATTTTAAGGTTATTGACATGGGAGAAGACGAGTACAATCCACCCATCACCCTTGAGAGACCATTCCTCAGCACCGTTAAAGCAATCATCTACATTGGAACCAGCGGAGTCCACATGTATTTCCCCTCTGAGAAGGTACGCCGCTATTTTACTGACCCTAACTATATAGTTGAAGACTCTAAGCAGGTCAGGACAAGAAGAAGACAACGCAACCGCAACCAGAGGAGCCAAATCATCAAGGACGGATGGGCAGACTACGAAGGAGAAGTAGTGAGGTCTGAAGACATACAGCTTGAACAGAACTGTCCTGAGGAGACTGTAGCACCGAGTCAGGTGTGGGGAGAGAATATAGTTATACATGAAAAGCAGGCGCCACCGGAACCACCGACTACGTCATCCAGCGAATCCCAGGACAACTGAGAAAACGGAGAGTCCCGTTCGGAGGACTTAAAAAAACCGAACGCCTTGCCAAGAGGTAACTTGGTAGTTATCTTTTCCCTTTCAATTATTTAAAATAGTTTGCTTAGTTAATCAGGTTCATATCATCTTGAAAAGAAAATAAAAATGTTAAAAATAGTAAGCCCCATGTGAGTATGCTCATGGCATAAAACCCATAAGTACATTCAGTGTGGTGGCGTAAAAATGAAATAAATATATTCCTGTCCTATAAAAATAAAATTATAAAAATAAATTTATGATCCTACTAAAGAGAGTAACATTTATTAAGGAGGCTCAACATGATGAAGGCTAGATATTTATGCTAACACTTAACCAGTTCCACAAAGCTTTGTTGTCTATTTGAGATCCACAGAATTCTAGGATCAAAGAAGACTAGCAGACGGAGGAGATCCTAATCACTGTCAGGGTGCTGCTGACATTCAAATACACCTCCACCACCTGCTACATCAGAAGAAATTATGTCAAAATCCAGCTTGGGAGAGAGCACCCCCATTTATCCAGCTAAGTATTCTACTCACGTTTATACTTTACTCTAATAATAAAATGATGCATAATCATAGAAACCCAAATAAAGATTTTGTGCTTATATATATCTTTGCTTAGTTTGCTAAATAAATAAATAAATAAAGTTTGCTATGAACCCTCATGATAAGCTCTCACATGGAAATGATGAATAGTTGCTCTACCATGACTAGTTATCAAAATTGAAATCTCTCTCAAGTTTAGGCATGACTGTTATTAATTAAGATTTGCTCTAAACCTGAACTTGTGGGGAGAGTACTTGATCTAAAGTCTAAGTCGTTAACGGATATGATTTGGGAAGGTTGAGCTGTTGTTTATCTGTTCCTAGAGATGCTAGAATTCTGGAGAATTTATCTTTGAAAAATCTTTAAAATGTTGCATGATGAGTTCCCGTATGATGAGAGTTTAAATTCCTACCACAGCCATATATACATGCTTGCTAGACTTTGAGCCACACATTTACTTTTTACTGCTTATGAGCATTGAGTGTGGTCAAGCTGTGTAGACCCTTAGGAGCTTGTCATGTGGTTAAGTCAAGATTCACTTGCACGTTCACTCATACATGCTGCTTCTACTCTGGAAGTACGCATCCACATATATCCACCCATTTCCATCTCCAGAATCACCTAAAAATATTCTACTCCTAATCCGGGAGAGAATAGCCAAAAACATTTCTGTTTTTCCCCTGTGAAATAAATGCTCAAGTTATCTTGGTTACTACCACTTGCTACATTATTTCAAGAGATGAGTGCTCTAATATAAAAAAAAGAAAAAAAAGAGATACGAGGAAATAAAAAGGGGCAAGTGCCCGGAACCTCGAAAGAAAAGAAAAAGTGAGACGAGAGGTAAAAATGGACAAGTGTCCGATAGTAGAATTAGGGGTACAAGTTACCCACCTGAGAGAAAAGAAAAATAAAATATAGAGCATCTCATTCTCCCCAAAAGTTTCAAAAGAGCAAGGAAGGTATGTATCCCCTCAAAAGAGCAAAAGTAGAATTAGACTTTCACCATTGTTATCACCATCATTACCATGCATCATTCATTCGCCACACATGCACATCTTGATTTGACTTATTGACTTGTTTCTCTGGATCCATGGTTTGACTATGCAATAAATGTCTTGTAAGTATGTATTAGCTCTCTCACCTATGAGCTCCAGATATCAAAACCTTATTAGAGTAGGGTGAGAGAGAAGGCAATGCCACTATGCCTTATACCACAAATACCACATACTTTGAGAGAAGGCATACACCATTAATGCCTTGGTAAGGATCCAGAAAAAAGAGAGACTAGAGAGAGTCATACAAGGAATCTCTGAGTTTTATTTGAAAATCTGCAAAAACTCCAGAGCTATAGCTGATCAAGAATAAGAGACATGGTGCTTGACTTGACCGTTCTATCTTTTAACTGCTCAAGACACAAGTGACGGTTACAAGCCCCATGGTGGAAGGCAAAATGAGTAAGTTTAAATCTTAACAGTTTACCCTAACCCAGATATGAGATCTTTTTGAACGCATGTGTATCTTTAAGGTATGAAACCACTGCAGAAACTCTTGAGTTCATCTTTGCTTAGGGACGAGCAAAGGTTAAGCTTGGGGGAGCTTGTTAACGGTCCTTAATGCTCACAATTAACCATCAATTAATCATGGAAAAGGATCCAAATGCAACCAACACCTAGACTTAGGGTTTTATCTGACAGAATTCCACAAGTTTTGGTGTTTGTCTATTTCTGCAGGGGGTTATCAGGAAATATGGAAGAAAGGCCCACACGTCGGGTTTACATAGAGATATTAACGTGTCGCGCAATTTTCTATCATCTAGAAGACTCCAGAAGCCACGGGAACGAACGAGAAGGAAATCGGGCTCGGAGGCAGGGCGCCCGCCCAACTCTCCTGGGCGCCCGCCCAGCTACAGTGCCCAATCAGGACACGTTTCGCGGATCATGCTCCACCGACCTAATACTTCAAGGAAAACCGTGCGATCAATGTCGATTTGATCCGACGGCCCATATTCACTTGAAGGGACTATAAAACCAGACCCCCCTGGCCGCTGGAGATCATACCTCTTCTACAGAATCAAAGTTAGGGTTTCAATTCTTCATCCAAGTAGAGAGGATCCCTCTAGTTCTTCTAGTTCTACCTCTAGTTCATCTAGATCTAGTTCTAGTTCATCTAGTTCTAGTTCTAGTTCCTCTAGTTCTAGTTCTAGTTAGTTCTAGTTGTAATCTAGAAAATAGGGAGAGAGAAGAGGAGAGCGGAGGAGGAGCCGGATCTGTCGGATCTTCCTCAACATTATACTTTTGCAGCATCTGGTTCGTTCTTCATCGTTTTCCAGGTTCTTCAATTCATAATTCCTGAGTTCTTTAATTACTTTTATTTACATTCAAGTTATTTATTGGATTCCCGCTTGCATCAAGTGCTCTAGTCTTTATAACGCTAGAGTAGTAATTAATAGATTAGACGTGGTGTTTAGTCTTGCGATTACCTGGAATTGCACCCAATCGTGCGGATTGTTGTGGTAGCCTTATGGTAGTAACAGCCCTAACGGTCGACGTATTCCACCACGTTCGGATCGGTGTTTGTAGGACCGTAGTTAGACCTTCCTAGCCCGCTTCTCATCTCTTTCTGTGGTTAGTGCTCTGATGTCCCGATATAGATAATCTTGAAGTAATTCTTGATTCTTTAGATCAACTAGAGAACTCTCAGGAAACTTCCTCTCTTCCCACCAAAAATAATTATATAGTTATCCTTGGGCGATCTTGGATTTTAATTAGTACACTCACGTTCCCTGTGGAAAATCGATACTTTGGAATACTCCTAGGTGAAAGCTACGTCGGTATCCGTGCGCTTGCAGATTTTTCTGTTTGCGTTTAAAATACCCAACAGGCGTCGGCCATAGCAGTGCAGTCTAGTAACAATAATTAGGAATGTTGGTGTTGACAGTCCTCAATGCTCACATTTAACCGTCAACTAATCATGGAAAAGGATCCAAATGCAACTAACACCCAGATTTAGGTTTTTATCTAATAGAATTCCACGAGTTTTGGTGTTTGTCTATTTCTGTAGGGGGTTATTAGGAAATACTGAGGAAAGGCCCACACGTCGGGTTTACATAGAGATATTAACGTGCCGCGCAATTTTCTATCATCTAGAAGACTCCAGAAGCCATGGGAACGAATGAGAGGCCGAGAGGGCTCAGGAACAGGGCGCCCGCCCTACTCCTTAGGGCACCCGACCACCTTTTTCCACCAATCACGATCAACTTTGTGGATCGTGCTCCACCGACCTAAGGGATCAAGGAAAACCGTGCGATTGATGTCGGTTTGATCCGACGGCCCAGATTCATCTAAAAAGACTATCTAAGCAAGGCCCCCTGGCCCCTAGAGAGCATACCTCTTCTATAGAATCATAGTTAGGGTTTCAATTCTTCATCCAAGTAGAGAGGATCCCTCTAGTTCATCTAGTTCTAGCTCTAGTTCATCTAGTTCTAGTTCTAGTTCATCTAGTTCTAGTTCATCTAGTTCTAGTTCTAGTTCTTCTAGTTCTAGTTAGTTCTAGTTGTAATCTAGAAAATAGGGAGAGAGAAGAGGAGAGCGGAGGAGGAGGAGCCGGATCAGTCGGGTCTTCCTCAACATTGTACTTTTGTAGCATCTGGTTCGTTCTTCATCGTTCTCTAGGTTATTCAATTCACAATTCCTGAGTTCTTTAATTACTTTTATTTACATTCAAGTTATTTATTGGATTCCCGCTTGCATCAAGTGCTCTAGTCTTTATAAGCTAGAGTAGTAATTAATATATTAGATGTGGTGTTTAGTCTTGCAATTACCTGGAATTTCACCCAATCCTGCGGATTATTGTGGTAGCCCTAGGGTAGTGACAGCCCTAACGGTCGACGTATTCCACCTCGTTCGGATCAGTGTTTGTAGGACCGTAGTCAGAGCTTCCTGGCCCCCTTCTCATATCTTTCTGTGGTTAGTGTTCTGATGTCCCGAAATAGATAATCTTGAAGTAATTCTTGATTCATAGATCAACTAGAGAACTCTTATGAAACTTCCTCTCTTCCCACCAAAAATAATTATATAGTTATCCTTGGGCGATCTTGAATCTCAATTAGTACACTCACGTTCCCTATGGATAATCGATACTCTGGAGTACTCCCGGGTGAAGGCTACATAGGTATCCGTGCGATTGTGGATTTTTCTATTTGCGTTTAAAATACCCAACAGTTGGATTGGCCTTCCTAACCATCCTTACTTGCGATATGCAAAGCTATGGCACTACGCTTGTAAGTGCACAAGGATTACAATCTTAAGTAACGGTACTTAGGTACGCTAATCGATAGTTCATGAATGAAGAAGTAATATAACTACAAGCGGACAGAACTATCATTGTAGCATTTCAACCCATGAGTATTCAAGGGTGTCGAATTTATAATTCCCGTAGGAAGGCAAAGGGATCAAACATGGTGTAAACATGATTACTTATTGAATGCTTTGTAGACATAGAGTAAACAGTAATAAACATGATATTAAAGATAGTGGACACACATTGGATCAACCTCAAGGATAAATTATAAGACAAATAATAAATAAGGAATAAAGAAATAAATCTTCTGGAGCAGGCATGGGTCACATATAACTATGCATAGAACTGTTAGCGGATCATCTAATTAGCTATAAATAGAGTTAGAACTAAGCCTGAGATGAGGAGAGATCCCCGCAGCTGGATACCCAGCCGATAGAGACTTTACAGAACTCCTACCAGAATACCTGATCATGGGGGATTACAAAGGATGGACAGGGCTGTCACTACCCTGCCACCTACCCCTCCGCCCAAAAGATACTCGCATATCCGCTGATCTCCGCATACCTAAGCACCACGCCTGTGTAATTGGAAACAACTCCTAACCCCCATGGACCCCACCCCTTCGGAGTGACAGGCTAAGTTAGGAGCAGCCACCACAGTCCAACGAACCGTCATCTCATCCCTAATTCTAATCCTAATCATACTAATCTGATGAACAATGAAGAACAATGATGAACATATCAAGAACATAGCACAAAAACTAAGAACTAGTTCATATACTATGAACATGATAAGAACACAATCATACTCTAGTTCAAATGTATAATCACATAAAGATAAATAGAACTTGCTCATGGAAGAAGATTGAATATTATTCATACCAAGAAGATCCTTTCTTCCAAGGAGACAAACTCTCCTTGCTAGCTCTTGCCTTGCTGTACTACTAATCTAGACTAAAGATACAAGTGAGAGGTGTGAGGTAAATTGACTCCAAATGTTGTGTCCCTTATGGGGGCACCCTCCCTCTCTTTTATAGCCCAAGAGGAGGAGGCTCTATGCAAAAAGGGCGATCCCTACATAGAAAGGTCCAAAGCCGACCTCCAAGGGCGGTTTCCACTTTCCATCTGCGTTGATCGTAGGTGGAACCATCCTTAGGAAACCGCCTCGCACGTTCCTCTAGAAGGCTATGGCCAGGAGGGCCCACTAGTGGTGCGGCCGCACACTGGTGCGGCCGCACCCCTCACGGTGGCATTTGCCAACCTCCTTCAGGTGGTGGGCTCTGCTCTGGGCCTGGACCTCCCCCGTGGTTACGGATGGATTTGATTCGGTGTTTTGGTGGGCTTTTCCCTTTTATCATGATTTGCGCCTTTTCTGAATACGCTTTCTCGAATTGCGCTTTCTCGTGTCTTTTGCACCTTTCCATGTGTTCCTAAAATTGACATTCACAACAAAACTTGTGGAAAGGTTAGTTAAAAGCCCTACCATCTATTTATTTTACTTATTAAATGATGTTTATAATTATAGATAAGGGGTACCAACAACTCCCCCACACTTGGTCCTTTGCTTGTCCTCGAGTGAAGGCACTAAGGACCAAGTGGGTTCATCTTCCTTGTCAAAGGAATCTGCATACAGGTTATTCCAAGCTTCACCTGGATTTATGAACTTCAAAGTGTCTACCAAGCTATCTTGGGTAATTGAAACATGGTACAGCCTGGATTCAAATCCTCTTACACAGTCCCTACGCAGAAACATGGGGTTTTGCATGATTTTGAAAAAGAAAGATATCATATGTTTCTTGAATGATGCTCTCAAGTCGCTCATATATGTGAGTGGTTCCTTACCAAGGCATAGAGGGTTGATGCCTTCTTTTTTATCATCCTACCTCTAAAAGGCTTATCTGGATTTTTGGGTAGGTATGATAGTAGTGGAACTTACTTACCCTGCCTATGTTGTCGAGTCCAACCCAAGACCATACCGAAGGGAGTGTGTCATACCCTTAAATCAGAATGTGCAAGTGTGTGGAATTTTTGGTGGAAACCTATCATTACTTTATTTTTTTGGGGCACTCCTTGCATCATGACTCTCTTTTGAATGAGACGGAAAACTTTGAAGGACATGGGCTATAATATAACAATATATTTTTTGAACGGGTATGAATCTTTTCCCGTTTGCCTTTGGCTTTTTCTCATCTCTATTTTTTTTACTATAGCCCATTCCTCTGCTTCTAGCGAAAATGAAAGAGAGCATTATTATAACAAATGCAAGGAATGTAACTTAATGCGCAATTCTCAAAGTGAGATATTGGTATTTTTGTTTGGTGGATATATGGGCGCAACTCTCAGTGTAAGAGTTGGCGTATTTTTCGGTGGATGGAAAAAGCATGTTGTGCGTGACTTCTCAGTGTGAGAGTCGGCTTTATTTGGTGGGTGCAAGTGAATTCTGATCTTGGAGGCATGAAACATCTCTTGACAGTGGTCGAAAAATTTGACCAAACTCAACACAGAGTAAAGCAGAATATGTAGAAGGTTTCATCATGAAGAGTAAATATTTGGCCATGGTAGGAATAAAGCTTGATCATTCAAGGAACGTGCCATTGAATTTTGTTTTGTTTTTTTGTAAAAGAAATCCCAAGTACTTTGCAAGAACTAGCAAGAATCATGTCATCCTACTATATCACATATGTCAATTACTTAGATAAAATGGGGTCGCTATAAACAGTGTTCATAAACCTCTAGGGATTTTAGATAAGAATAAAAAGTATGCAAAAACTTATTTGAACATAGGAGACATGTTTGATGGAGTATGAAGGGTACATCATTTAAACATTTTCTTTTGACAAATCTTTTTGAGTTGTGAAAGGGGGAGAAAAATGCACAAACCGAAATTTGAATGTTTGTTGTGCAGTTGAATGTTGACGGTCCTTAATGCTCACATTTAACCATCAACTAATCAGGGAAAAGGATCCAAATGCAACCAACACCCAGACTTAGGGTTTTATCTGACAGAATTCCACGAGTTTTGGTGTTTGTCTATTTCTGCAGGGGGTTATCAGGAAATACGGAAGAAAGGCCCACACATCGGGTTTACATAGAGAAATTAACGTGCCGCGCAATTTTCTACCATCTAGAAGACTCCAGAAGCCACGGGACCGAAGCGGAGGCCGAGAGGGCTCAGGCACAGGGCGCCCGCCCTAGTCCTGAGGGCGCCCGCCCAGGTACAGTGTCCAAATCGGACCCGTTTCGCGGACCACGCTCCACCGACCTAAAGGATCAAGGAAAACCGTGCGATTAATGTCGGTTTGATCCCACGGCCCAGATTCACTTGAAGGGACTATAAAACCAGACCCCCATGGCCTCTAGAGATCATACCTCTTCTACAGAATCAAAGCTAGGGTTTCAATTCTTCATCCAAGTAGAGAGGATCCCCCTAGTTCTTCTAGTTCTACCTCTAGTTCACCTAGATCTAGTTTTAGTTCATCTAGTTCTAGTTCTAGTTCCTATAGTTCTAGTTCTAGTTAGTTCTAGTTGTAATCTAGAAAATAGGGAGAGAGAAGAGGAGAGCGGAGGAGGAGCCGGATCTATCAGATCTTCCTCAACATTATACTTTTACAGCATCTGGTTCGTTCTTCATCGTTCTCCAGGTTCTTCAATTCATAATTCCTGAGTTCTTTAATTACTTTTATTTACATTCAAGTTATTTATTGGATTCCCACTTGCATCAAGTGCTCTAGTCTTTATAACGCTAGAGTAGTAATTAATAGATTAGACGTGGTGTTTAGTCTTGCAATTACCTGGAATTGCACCCAATCCTGCGGATTGTTGTGGTAGCCTTAGGGTAGTGACAGCCCTAACGGTCGATGTATTCCACCTCGTTCGGATCGGTGTTTGTATGACCGTAGTCAGACCTTCCTAGCCCCTTTCTCATCTCTTTCTGTGGTTAGTGCTCTGATGTCCTGATATAGATAATCTTGAAGTAATTCTTGATTCTTAGATCAACTAGAGAACTCTCTTCCTACCAAAAATAATTATATAGTTATCCCTGGGCGATCTTGATTCTTAATTAGTACACTCACGTTCTCTGTGGAAAATCGATACTCTGGAATACTCTCGGGTGAAGGCTACATCGGTATCCGTGCGCTTGCGGATTTTTCTGTTTGCGTTTAAAATACCCAACAAGCTGTCTGGCGCTGTTGCCGGGGATACGATAGCTGTGCTAGTTTCGAACCAAGTCGTTCATGTATCATTTTTCTTTTCCTTTTTTACCACACTCACCTTATCACTTTCACCATACCACATGGATTTCACTCTAAGCAATAATGAGCATGAAATTTATTTCATAGTCACTTCATTTACTCCATGCTCATATGCAACATCTTCACAATCCATTGGTTTTTCCAACATCCCCACATTCGAGATCTCCGACCCCCTCATCCTTTCTATTTATAAAAACTTTAAAAGGGCAGTTGTCAATGCATATGTCTATAATAAATTTTGCAGGTCTCGTTGAGTTGATCTTGATATAGGTCAGCGTTGGAGGGGAAACCACTTCACCGACATAAATTGATGGTTTCCCAAGGACAAGCTTAGTGTCCTAAAACAAGTACTGATCAGATCATAACATGAGCTTTTAATTATTTGCAACATTACCTTGTGTATTGAGCATATAAGGATAATTGTAAAAATATTCCTTCGGGTATTTGTCACTAACCTTTCTAGGATTGGAGCAAGAAGATCGGATGAATGACAAGCACAAGGTATGTCCAACCAATCATCATACAACAATGAATTATATTCATCCAAACTTGAATTTTGCTAAATTCAAGCATGGTGGAGTACTTTACATAAAAACATCCTTTGCCATGTTGCTATGTTGGTTGTCCCTACCTTTGAGACATGCTCAATTTGTTAAATACCAATCACACTACTTCATCTCCACTTGAGTAGATCTCTATAAATTCTCTCATGCTACCTTTATTTGCTTTAGTATATGTCTAGGTTTGGAGTAGTTTCATTTATCCCTTAATTAAGCATGGTGCTTAGTTTAGGAATGATAATCTTACTTCCAAAGGATTTTAAATTAAGCATGGTTTTTAGGTTAAAATGCCATCCTAAATCAAATTAGACATGGTGTCTAGGTTGATCTTTGAGCCGATAGTATGCTATAGTAGATATTGGATATTTTGTTGGACTAACCCCTGCAGGAAAACTTTCAATATCGACCTAGGAAGTCCTGAGATAAACTCACATTGGAGACAAAGAGAGAGACACATGAAGTTTAACAATTTACACAAGGAAAGCATAGCTCACAAGAGATGATCCACGGAGGGTGCCACAAACACGATGCACAACCGCTAAGAGAGGAAAGCTTCCACAAGGTGATACTGTACCATCACTCTTCAAGTAAGGTAACATCTTAAGGTACTTGACTATCACTTCTATAAGCTTCTCCTTGGTTTTGGCATTCACATGAATAAAAGAGACAAACATGTATGATTTACAATTCTAGATTAACCAACCCAATCGATTCTATATGATTAGTCCTTTCACCTTTGTGATCCCACACTAAACGTTGCACACACAATCTTTGGAAGATATATATAAAAAAAGAGATAAGTATAGATAGATTATCTTTCCATTAGGTTGAGTGATCTGATCTGACGAATGTTTTAAATGCTACACTCATGATCTTATTATCCATCAACTTTGTCTTGCTCACTATGCTTAAGGTTAGAGAAGAACAAATACACTTTTGGTTCTGTTGGTGTTTTCCACCAACAGGGCCCATGCACTTGATCTCTGCCTTGTCTCTATGAGCAGGTACACTTCGAGCAAAATATGAAGGAGTTTTACAACTCCCAGACTCCACCAAGTGAAGAACCTAGATATACGAGTACTCACACACTGGACATACTGGACACTCAGGCAATCACTGCCCTGAGATGCTTGAGGACGTAACTACTGGAGTAACCCCATTGTGGAAGTAATTACTGACCTTCTGCCGGTCAAGAGAGACAATCCATGACGCCCCGTCATCCCGATCTCCATCGGCATGGTGGACTTCCTAGAAGCACTCTGTGACTTTGGCTCTAGCGTCAACATTATGCCTAGGGTACTCTATGAAAAATTCTCTAGACATCCTTTATTAGAAACAACCATGTGTTTGCAGCTTGCAGATCAGACACTAAGTTCCCCAAAGGGAATATTGAAGAACCTCTATGTCCGAGTTGGTACCTTATACGCTCCAGCAGACTTCGTGGTGATAGAGACTGGTATTGATGAGAGGGCACCCATCATCCTAGGGAGGCCATTCCTGAACACCTCGGGAGCTGTCATCCATGCTAGTGCTGCCAAGATCAGTTTCTACATCAATGGGAAGAAGGATACGTTTTCCTTCAAGAAATAAGACTACACAAATCCTAGAGCAATCCCGACATGAACCAAGGAAGAGGACCAACAGGAGGAACAAGAACAAGCAAATGTGTACCGAGTTAGCTAAGATGGTCACTGCAGCTCAAGGAGGTCAAGATCGTCAACTCAAGTCACCTTTCTTGATCAAGAAGGACGACCCTGGTGTTCCAAGCATCGAGTACACAATCAACAGATATTCTTTTCACAAGACACTCTACGACACCGGATCTAACATCAACATAATGGCCGCAGTCACTTATTAGTTCCTGCATGGAACCATGTCCCTACAACCAACATACATTCAGCTCCAGATGATTTTAAGGTTATTGACATGGGAGAAGACAAGTATGATCCTCCATCATCCTTAGGAGACCGTTCCTCAGCACCGTTAAAGCAATCATCTACATTGGAACCCGAGAAGTCCACATGCACCTCACCTCTGAGAAGGTACGCCACTATTTTACTGGCCCTAACTATATAGTTGAAGACTCTAAGCAGGTCGGGACAAGAAGGAGACGGTGCAACCGCAACCAGAGAAGGCAAAATCATCAAGGACGGATGGGTAGACTATGATGGAGAAGTTGTAAGGTCTGAAGACATATAACTTGAACAGAACTGTCCTGAGGAGACCGTAGCATCGAGTCAGGTGTGGAGAAAAAAGATAGTTATACATGAAGAGCAGGCTCCGCTGGAACCACCGACTACGCCATCCAGCGAATCCCAGGACGATTGAGAAAACGGAGAGTCCCGTTCGGAGGACTTAAAAACACAAACGCTTTGCCAAGAGGTAAACTTGGTAGTTATCTTTTTCCTTTCAATTATTTTAAATAGTTTGCTTAGTTAATCAGGTTCATATCATCTTGAAAAGAAAATAAAAATGTTAAAAATAGTAAGCCCCATGTGAGTATGCTCATGGCATAAAACCCATAAGTACATTCACTGTGGTGGCATAAAAATAAAATAAATATATTCCTGTCCTATAAAAATGAAAATATAAAAATAAATTTATGATCCTACTAAAGAGTGTAACATTTATTGAGGAGGCTCAACATGATAAAGGCTAGATACTAATGCTAACACTTAATCAGTTCCACAAAGCTTTGTTGTCTATTTGAGCTCCACAGAATTCAAGGATCAAAGAAGACTAACAGACGGAGGACATCCTAATCGCTGTCAGGGTGCTGCCAACATTCAAATACATCTCTGCCACCTGCTAGCTACATCAGAAGGAATTACGGCAAAATCCAGCTTGGGGGAGAGCACCCCCATTTATCCAGCTAAGTGTTCTACTCACCTTTATATTCTTCTCAAATAATAAAAAGATGCATAATCATAAAAACCCAAATAAAGGTTTTGTGCTTATATATATCTTTGCTTAGTTTGCTAAATAAATAATAAATAAATAAAGTTTGCTATGAACACTCATGATAAGCTCTCACATGGAAATGATGAATAGTTGCTCTGCCATGACTAGTTCTCAAAAGTGAAATCTCTCTCAAATTTAAGTATGACTGGTATTAATTAAGATTTGCTCTAAACCTGAACTTGTGGGAAGAGTACTTGATCTAAAGTCTAAGTCGTTAACGGATATGATATGGGAAGGTTGAGCTGTTGTTTATCTGTTCCTAGAGATGCTAGAATTCTGGAGAATTTTATCTTTGAAAATCTGTAAAATGTTGCATGATGAGTTCCTGTATGATGAGAGTTTAAATTCCTACCACAGCCATATATACATGCTTGCTAGACTTTGAGCCACACATTTATATTTTTTTACTGCTTATGAGCATTGAGTGTGGTCAAGCTGTGTAGACCCTTAGGAGCTTGTCATGTAGTTAAATCAAGATTCACTTGCACGTTCACTCACACATGCTACTTCTACTCCAGAAGTACCATCCACATATATCCATCCATTTCCATCTCTAGAACCACCCAAAAATATTCTACTCCTAATCCGGGAGAGAATAGCCAAAAACATTCTCCTATTTCTGTTTTTCCCTGTGAAAAAAATGCTCAAGTTATCTTGGTTACTACCACTTGCTATATTATTTCAGGAGATGAGTGCTCTAAAAAAAGAAAGAAAAAAAGAAAGAATGCGAGGAAATAAAAAGGGGCAAGTGCCCGGAACCTCGAAAGAAATAAAAAGTGAGACCAGAGGTAAAAATGGACAAGTGTCCGACAGTAGAATTAGGGGTACAAGATACCCACGTGAGAGAAAAAGAAAATATAGAGCCATCTCATTCTCCTCAAAAAGTTTCAAAAGAGCAAGAAAGGTATGTATCCCCTCAAAAGAGCAAAAGTAGAATTAGACTTTCACCATTGTTATTACCATCGTCACCATACATCATTCATTCGCCACACATGCACATCTTGATTTGACTTATTGACTTGTTCTTCTGGATCCATGGTTTGACTATGCAATAAATGTCTTGTAAGTATGTATTAGCTGTCTCCCACCTATGAGCTCCAGATATCAAAACCTTATTAGAGTAGGGCGAGAGAGAAGGCAATGTCACTATGCCTGATACCAAAAATACCACATACTTTGAGAGGAGGCATACACCTTTACTGCCTTGGTAAGGATCCAGAAATACCACAAAAGAGAGACTAGAGAGAGTCATACAAGGTATATCTGAGTTTTATTTGAAAATCTGCAAAAACTCCAGAGCTATAGTTAATCGAAGAACAAGAGACATGGTGCTTGACTAGACCGTTCTATCTTTTAACTGCTCAAGACATAAGTGACGGTTGCAAGCCCCATGGTGAAAGGTAAAATGAGTAAGTTATAAATCTTAACAGTTTACCCTAACCTAGAGATGAGATCATGTTTGAACGCATGTGTATCTTTAAGGCATGAAACCACTGCAGAAACTCTTGAGTTCATCTTTGCTCAGGGACGAGCAAAGGTTAAGCTTGGGGGAGCTTGTTGACGGTCCTTAATGCTCACATTTAACCATCAACTAATCAGGGAAAAGGATCCAAATGCAACCAACAGCCAGGCTTAGGGTTTTATCTGATAGAATTCCACGAGTTTTGGTGTTTGTCTATTTCTACAGGGGGTTATCAGGAAATACGGAAGAAAGGCCCACACGTCGGGTTTACATAGAGATATTAACGTGCCGCGCAATTTTCTACCATCTAGAAGACTCCAGAAGCCACGGGACCGAAGCGGAGGCCGAGAGGGCTCAGGCACAGGGCGCCCGCCCTAGTGTTGAGGGCGCCCGCCCAACTACAGTGTCCAAAACGGACCCGTTTCGCGGACCACGCTCCACCGACCTAAAGGATCAAGGAAAACCGTGCGATTAATGTCGGTTTGATCCCACGGCCCAGATTCACTTGAAGGGACTATAAAACCAGACCCCCTGGCCTCTGGAGATCATACCTCTTCTACAGAATCAATGTTAGGGTTTCAATTCTTCATCCAAGTAGAGAGGATCCCTCTAGTTCTTCTAGTTCTACCTCTAGTTCATCTAGATCTAGTTCTAGTTCATCTAGTTCTAGTTCTAGTTCCTCTAGTTCTAGTTCTAGTTAGTTCTAGTTGTAATCTAGAAAATAGGGAGAGAGAAGAGGAGAGCGGAGGAGGAGCCGGATCTGTCGGATCTTCCTCAACATTGTACTTTTGCAGCAACTGGTTCGTTCTTCATCGTTCTCCAGGTTCTTCAATTCATAATTTCTAAGTTCTTTAATTACTTTTATTCACATTCAAGTTATTTATTGGATTCCCGCTTGCATCAAGTGCTCTAGTCTTTATAACGCTAGAGTAGTAATTAATAGATTAGACGTGGTGTTTAGTCTTGCAATTACGTGGAATTGCACCCAATCCTGCGGATTGTTTTGGTAGCCTTAGGGTAGTGACAGCCGTAACGGTCGACGTATTCCACCACGTTCGGATCGGTGTTTGTAGGACCGTAGTCAGACCTTCCTAGCTCCCTTCTCATCTCTTTTTGTGGTTAGTGCTCTGATGTCCCGATATAGATAATTTTGAAGTAATTCTTGATTCTTAGATCAACTAGAGAACTCTCAGGAAACTTCCTCTCTTCCTACCAAAAATAATTATATAGTTATCCCTGGGTGATCTTGATTCTTAATTAGTACACTCACGTTCTCTATGGAAAATCGATACTCTGGAATACTCCCGGGTGAAGGCTACATCGGTATCCGTGCGCTTGCGGTTTTTTCTGTTTGCGTTTAAAATACCCAACATTGAATTGAAGAGTCCTCCCCCACACTTGTTTTCTTTCTTGTGTTGGTTAGTCACAAAAATATATCGAGAAAACAAGTGCACAAGATAAACAAAGATTTTATTTATTCATTTATTTATTGATAAGCAAGGGTACAGTTGCACAAACTAGCATTGAAGATGAAGGCCTTGATGGAAGTCATTTATCTTGTCCTTCTGCATGATGAGCTCGATGTTTGTACAACGTGTTGGGGAGATCTCGAGTTTGTTTTGAGTTATGCTCGAGAGATCTCCCCCACACTTATTTTTGTACCTGTTTTTAGTATAACAAAGGAAACAAAACAAAATGCTACAACAGGCAAGAGACTTATTGGTTAAAAGGTCCAGGAAACAAAAATTAAAAAATCTATTTTTTTGAAACTAGCTCAACCAACCTTTAGAGCTTAAACAAGGCTTAGGATAAACGAAGCAATGGAAACAAAGCCAAGATTTATCTCAAGATCAGATTACTACCATTGTTTATGAAAACACTCGAATTTCATTAATCAAATTTAAACACCATGTCAAAACTTGATTAAAGAAGACAATTTCAACCTAAGCACCATGCTTAATTTGAAAAGGCCTATGAATATACTACATGAGCGCTCAAGTAGGTACACCCAAACTTAGAATAAAAGTCATAAATAGGGAAGCAAGAATTTGAATGATCATGTAGGGACAAATATGAGCTAAAGTGTTGGTGAACATTTATTACCTTTTGCATACCTGAGTGCTGTTACTAGCAGCATAGGTGGATTTCTTTGAAGATGCTGCACTAGTGGCGTGTCGGATTGATCACACACACAACTAGTGTATGTGGACCTTCGGCCTTATTGGTAGCAACAAGGTGTACAGGAGTAAACTCCCTTTTTTAATATATATATATATATATTTCGACACATCTCTTTTTTTTACTTCGATGCATCTCTTTTTTTTAACTTCGATGCATATTTTTTTTAGCAAGGCAACATCGACTATCATTCATTGTTGTGATAGAACCGCCCAATTTATACAAGCTTAAGTATGACTGTCCCCGTTTAACACGTTGACACGCGCATACTCTCACTTATATAAACCCGGTAGTCTGCCGAGTGTCACGAAGGACCTCGGTAAATCAACCTTACACCAAGATCGCATGATTAAGCAAATACACATCACATACATGGAGATTTGCAGCGGAAATAATATTACAAAAGAGTTCACAAATAATAATACAACTTTGGATTTTCCAATTGATTAGAAAACAACATAGCTTTCAAATGATTACAATAACATAAGTTTCAAATACATTGCTAGCATAAGTGACATTCTCCAACAAAAGCATGTAGATAAGAACACTATATAGAATCGCCGAGCCCACCGGAGGTTAGCCACCATCTTTAGCAGGCTGAAGACTTCACCTGCAACATGGTGGGATAAACCTTGAGTACTCGAATGTACTCAGCTAGACTTACCCGACAGGAGAGAAAATAAAAGACTCTCAAGGATATGCAAGGCTTTTTGGTGGAGTTGGTTGGATAGCATAACTTTGCCAAAAAGAGCATTACTATCATGAGTCCTTACTTACAACCTTTTAGTCAATATTTTAGCATCAAATTCAGTTAAGCTACCATAGCTAGATTTGCACCTATTCTATAGCAATCACTTGATTAATAAGCATCACATTAATAACCATATCAGGTTTATCATGTAGCCATCATCATCATCATAACCATCAAGTTTCATTTAGTTTATCTACATTGCCGCTGCTCGAGTCAAGTTCTCACTATCCGGGAGAGACGGCGATTCGAATCGATTCCTATCCAGCTGGAGGGGTATTCCTAGCACTCACCCAAGCATACCTCGCGAGGGCATCTCGGATCACCTTTAGCACAACTCCAGACCAATTCGCGGGTCCGTACGGCACCGCACCCCTAGGGACCGCCAATCTGCCAGACTCTAACCTGACTCCTCGGTCTTACGCCATTGACTCCCCGCACATCCTTGGTACCAACCGGGGTGCGCACTTTACCAGATCGGGGTATCTGGCCGGAGATGCACTCGTAGGCTTCGCGGTCGGAACGACTTATCCGGCCAGCTAAGTGGTAGACATGCGTTCAACATGACACGAGGACGTACAGCGAATCGGTCCTTAACCGACACAGACGGGGATAGATTCACAACCAAGACCTCCATGCCTTGTTGCTACACTATCGTCATCCCGCCCGGTCTCAAATTCACTATTAGCACAAGGTTATTTCCACGATAGCAAATATAGCCAACCGTGATCAGGTATCCACCTATCTCTCGCAGGTGACAGGAAATCACCTGGCTTCTACCGAGCTAAGCATAGCTAAGCATAGAACGTCTTCCTTATACTAGTAAGGGTTGAGGTAGTTTCATATAGTGGACAAGGTAGGAATATATGAACCAACAGTTTCATTCAACTCCTATCACCTAATGCATCATATAAAGTTATACTCTTGTGCTTTTATAAAAAGAGAGGGTAGGAGACTTAGAATGCTCCGGGGCTTGCCTGGAATCCGACACAAGTCAGTTATGTCAGCTTGCACCGTCTTGACGACATCTAAGGTGACAACACTTGTGTAGTCCTTCCACATTCCGGTTAGGTCCACCATAAAGTCCTTCACGTAGTTCATCTAGCGTACCTAAATGAGATGCAAGATGCAAGTGTATGAACACGTAGAAGTGCAATAGACAAAGCATCACACACAAGAAGCATGGCAAGAGCATGGTTACACTAAACATACTTAAGCACATCTCACTGCTCACTTAATGATTACACAACCATCATGCTAAGTCAACAAAGAATGCAACACTAAACATATTAGATATGGCATACATGTTTCACAAGGTCTCAGATATATTAACTTGGCCATTACCAAAGACATGAGTCATACATAGCAAGAACAATAAAAGGAATCTGTCATTTTTAGGACTGTTAACAGCAGCTGAGAAAATAAATCATAACTGGAGTTACACAACTCCAAAAGACATGCAAGAAGACATTCTAGAAAGCTTAGGAAATTATCTACATTTCATCTTTAGACATAAAAGCATGATTCTCAACTTACGCTGGTCGAAATTATAAATTTCCAGAATCTGTCCCTGTCAAACAGAAAGCAGCCCTTTCTGGAATCAAAATTTAAACAGACATAACTCACAAACCACATAACCAAATACTACCACATTTTGACAGCAGCTAGATAAATGAATTATCTACAAGTTTGCTATAAACAAGATTCCCAGAAAACATCATTTACATATTGTAATCCAAACAGTTCCACAAACTGTCCAGAAACAACAATTGCAAACAATTAATTATTAACTTATGTTACAAACAGGCATTTGAGCAAAACCATTGTTACCAACAGTTTGCATATATCTAAAGAACACCAGAAAACATAGTGGTCATTACCAAATAAATTTATTTAATGTCTTTCTTAATTTATTTGGATAATAAGGTGAATTAAAGAACATATACAAACATGCATAGTAAATTCTACAAAAATTACAGTCGCTACAACATACCATCCATAGTCTACTGTATAAATTTCACTGCATTTGGATAAACATATCAACATCTATGAAAAAGACAAATTGCTATTGCAATTAACCATGTGAGAGCAAGATAAATGCACAAATCATATTTTCTTCAAACACATGGCCATAACATACATAAACATGATACAACAATATCATAGGATTGTATTGGAACAACATTTTCCATTTTTCCATTTTTATTTATACTTATAAACCATTTATCAAGATCCATAAAGATATCTCTGTCCAAAACGTGGACAGAATCTATCATGTCACATTAAACAGCCATAACTTGAGTTTCACATGCACATAAATTATGGTTATGTACTTTCTATAAAGCATACTAAATTGTGAACAACTTTGTTATTAACATATAGAGCTGAATCTAGCACTAACAAGGTCTTACATAACAAACAATGTATTCCTGTCTGGGTTTAGACAGAAACTGAAACAGTAATTAAAACCAATATAACTAAAGATATGCTTAACTAAAAATTATGCTATTTAGCTTTATGCAAAGCTTAGGAAAAGTACTACAACTCATATATTTTCGTCCAGGCATGATTCACAACCTAACTGAGTCAAACAATATAAACATTCAGATCCACTCAGAATAGGAGCAAGGCAACACAGAGCATTTGTTATTTTTATAACTCTTAATCTGTCATGCCTAAATTCATGAAACTTTTACCAGACATCAAATATCATATGTAAAACATGCCACAATATTTTCACATTTATTTGAGCAATAGTACATTGGTTATGAAAAAGACAAATATAACAAGCAATTAAAACCAAACTGCACAGATCTATTTTTACCGTTGAAACATCAAACACAAACATGGCATATTATAGATCTACTACATAGAGAATTTCACAAGGATTCCAAAAAGTCCACATTTGCTATTTTACGACTACTCTATGAGTTACTATGCATTTCCAAAGTTCATCCATGAAATCTGCGAAAACAAAAGAAAAGGAAAACAGATCTTTCACCAGGGACCCTGGACTTTCCATGAATCACGCTATAACCCAGAAACACTATTCATATGAGTCTTGGCTTCGCATCTGGAACCCTGAGTTGTTTCTTATTCGAACCCGAGGTCCCTTCTCTTCTCCCTTCTTATGGAACAGAGGACACAGACGACATGGCCGGCTTCGGGATTCTGCTTGAGAGTGCTGGTGGCAGCGGGGAGCCAGTCGGCGGTCTGGCCTCGGCCAGCCGTGGTCACGCCCGGCCCTGGCCTTGGCTGGCCGCAGCTAGCAGTGGCAGAAGCTTGAGCTGGGGGGGGGGCTTGCCATGGCGGTGTTTGCTGTGCATGCTCCCAGAGATATGAGAGGAAGCTCCAAGCGAGGGAGATTGAATGAGGGAGTGGAGAGGCGAGTGAAGGAGGTTGGCGGACGCTCTGGTGCTCCTCCACATTCGCAGACCGAGGAAAAGGCGAGATGGAGGTGGCAGCAATGGAGGTGGGTGCTCTCTGCATGGTGGCCACGTTCCAGACACGCGTCGCCCTTTGAAGCATAAACGCGAACACCTGGCGGGTGACGGTATGGCCAGTGTGGGACGCCGATTTGGGCCATTTCGATGCCGAATTAGGGGATGGGCCAAAAATGAAGTTTGTCAAGCTCGGCCTGATCTACATTTGTTATTTAAGGGTCACAGCCATTAGGGTTGTAGATCAGTAGATAATTTGATGCCAACCCTTGAGTGTCAATGAATTGATAATGATTAGCAAAACACAAAATTGATGACCAAAACGAAGTCAAAATTGTGTCATCCTTTGGCATGCTCTTGTCCACAATATGAACTCCAACTTTTATTTTGGGACCCAAGCAAGTTGTTTAGTAAAATTTGGAGAACGCGGAATGCTAACGTGATGAACTGCAAACCTAGACTTAGAAACTCTAAGTGCTGGAAATTATAGCAGATTCAATCTTGGGACTACTATTTGACATGCTTAGAAGATGATTCAGACTTAGTAACTTTAACAAAGATTGTAGTATGCAAACTATACTACAACTTTTACAAAAGGACCTTCTACTGTTTTGGCCTGGTTAGTAAGATACAGGGCTCCCAACTAGGGTACCCGAAACTGACCACCTCAGGACTTAGCCAAAAAAAATTCTGGAGTTCCAAAACAGCACTGTATTGAATCTTGTAAGCTCAATACGATTAGGTTAGGGCAAAACTAGCTCTTGACCGTTATACAAAGTTTGTTGTACAGAATCTAAACTACAACTTTCATTCAAGGTCAAACCTCACAACTAGTACAGAAGTCAAACTTTCTCTTTGGTCAAAGTAGCAACTTGATAAAGCATGAATTAAGGTTTTAGGCCACTTGAAGCATTTTCTGGGCAGAAGCTCAACATGAACCCTTCATGACTTTTGTTGTAGAGTTCATCTAGAGTCATTTGGACAAGGTTTCAAGGATTGGTTGATGACCTATGGTTCTATTCACTTAATGAGGTCATTCCAACAAGCATTTAACTTATCATTTCATGTTACCTTTTGATTCTAAACTTCTTGAAACTTTTTTTTTGAGTGATCACTATAGGCAGTGATGGATGTGGGACACATGAGAGATGTTCCATTAATGTCCCCCAACCATACACTTTGAAAAGGGCCTATAGGTAAGCAAGGGTGCATTCTCCAAGTTTAACTTGAGGCTCACTTTCATGGATTAACCTTAACATGATCATCACCACTTATCATGACATGTTTAAGCTCAAAACCTAAGGTCTAACTAGTGGCAAACACCTGGGGTGTTACAACCCCCCCTTAAAAGAATCTCGTCCTGAGATTCCGGACGAAAGACTTCCAAGGGTAGAGAACTACTTATCCCCGAGCATCAAAGAGGCTGATTTGGTCAAGGCACTTTCTGATACTTGTTCTTCATAGTGAACTTTTGTCTAAAGAATTTTCTTCATTGACTTCCATGATGTATTGTAACTTTGGGAGGAATTCAAGATAACATAGTTTTTCATTCCTAAAGTATGATGGATAACTCAGAGCATAATAAACTACTCATTACAATGTTTCCATCTTTGTTCTCAAAGCTTGAAAAGCAGTCCTCTACCAGATTGGCTTGAGTACAACCTTTCGTAAGGGAGGAGATTATGAACTAGATAAACATCCTTTGAGGTTATGAGAAACCTACTAACCAACAAACGATGTCTATTTTGGTCATAAGGCCTAATCATTTAGATGCCAATTGATGGAAAGCTACCTAAGGTTCCATGTGTGCAGTTCTCTTTTTCTCATAACAACACTGTATTATCTAAGTCTATCAAGTTAGCGCTCACTATTCAAGGAATTTCATGACTCCAAGTGTTAACAATTACCTAGGTTGTATCAAATACAACCTCTTGGGTAAAAGGAACATAGAAGATACCCAAGGCATGTTAGCATTGGATAAGCATGGCTAAAGATAGATGATAGCAGGGTCTAGAGGACAACAAAAGTTGCAAGTATTCACCGAATTAGGGAAACAAGCTACTACCAAGCAAGTCAACTATGAAATTTCCATCACTAAGTAGTTGCTTAGTAAGTTGGGTCGAGTATAGTAGTGAAATAGCTTGGTGAAACTTCTTTTGACATTGAGACTTCCTTTCTAGGGCCAAACAACAGCTCTAAGATAATAACTCTAAGATTTGTTGTTTAACTTTTTTTGACTTGTAGAACTCCTAGATTGCTCAACTATCACTTGATGTGATATGGTAACAACTAGGTGTCCAAGGGTGAAAGGAGTCTTTTATAGGTCATCCTAAGGTTCAGTTCACACCGCACAAACTAGCTTCATTATGCATGAATTGTTAGTATGTATAGAGATCCAAGAGTCTTATGATCATTAACCAAAATTCAGCCAAGCAAACACCATATGGCTAATCAAACAAAACAAAACCTTTGCTAGCACCACACACATGATGATGCTAACCGAGACTAGGGATGTGCTTTCCTCTAGCTTGTGTCCTAGATATAGCATCTAGTATTATATGTGTGATTGTCCAGGAGGGAATTGACTTGACAACATAGGGCCTAGAGAAGGAAATAGTATTTGCATCATTGATCAACTTATTGTTTTCTTCGCATGACACTATTTTATGTGACGTAGCCTTCACGGATATCATGGAGTTGTTTCCAAGGTAGTGATTAAACTTCTAACTAATAACTAATCAGTTGTCTCTGAACACTAAAAAGTTCCAAAACTTTCTTCTTTGGTGGCAACAATTGTAGTTGATACATTTGTAGGCAGTCAAGATCAAAGTCAGCCAAAAAGAGATCACAATAGAGATGGTTGAGTAGGACTGTGTGATTTCCATGATCAAGATTTGGATCAATTCTTGTCTAATTGGTAACTTGTCCAACTTTAAGTGTTGTGTGCCCTTTTGGATTCAATAGGGATGACACAAGTTACTCACCAAACGACTGATATTGTTATATGGGTAATAATAGAGTCTCTTGTCTACCATCCCTTGTAGTCTGTTAAGGTTTATGTCGGTAACCTATTCTTCAAAGGTTATCTTCTTAGCAACTTCAGAAGGAAGTACTATTATAAAAGTCTAATATAGATCTTCTGATTGGACATAAGGAATGATAACCAAGGACATGTTCATTAGAAGATAACACAGTGGTGTAGTTTTATAATAGATCATGACTAGCAACCACGATACCAGTGCGTGCCGAGCAGCACGACCTTGTGTCTGCAGCCACAGGATGCTCTCGGTTTCGTCACGGCACCGTCAATCGTTAATCATGACAATATTATTGACCTTACCACCAACATGAAATCTCACATGACATAGGTAGGTCTTGCATGTACAAGGATCATGTGCAAGACAAGATTAAGCAAGCAAAGATGACAACAAGATTTGGAGGTAACAAGTAGAAGGTTAAAGGATGAGAACACGACACAAGACATAAATGGGTATGCCTTATGCCCATCAAGGTCATTACCTAACGATTAATTTATGAGATGCGGTCTTGTTGGGTAGGAACATGAGATCAAAATTGATAAGCATCCCAAGACTTGGGGAGGTTGGAGATGAATTAAGCAAACTCCAAAGGTAAAACCACTACACCGATCAGAGATTTAGATGATAGGGAGTTACATGATTTGTAAAGCAAAAGATTCCAAGATTAGGCAGCAAAAGATTGCCTTACACTAGCTAAGTTTTGGGAGATGCAATTGGGAGGTCCATCAGGGATTTGGTATGGTCTCCATAATTGGTAAAGAATAACTATAGTCAAAAGCATTCTACAGCGAGAACTTATTCTAGCTAGTTGGCTAGACAAGGATATTTGCAAACGGGTGCAGGACAACCATGGTATATGCAAGCATTTAAGGGTCTGGACATGGATTTACATATCAAGCATAGGCATGGATGCTCTAACATTCAAAAACTAGCAGTCAAGTCTATAAGCTCGGCTTCTAAGAAAGAGAACCTAATTTGATACAACCAGCACACAATGAACATAACTTGAGTGTCATTCTAAGATAAAGTTATTTAACACTCGTGCTTGTCGAGGACAAAACAAGAAACAACCAAGGCACGATCCAGATAACCAACATCCACACAACATAACGGTTTTAAGCAAGTACTTGAGAGAACTCAAACAATCACGCTTAAACAACCATTACTAAGGACAAGGCTTACATATAACAAACATCTATCTACAGCAATACAACACATTTATCCCACATACAAGGATTATGATACCATATGTGCTACAAGGCAAGTGGACATGGCTCAGTCTTTTAGGGAGAATATGATTTTGAGATAGATAGTAAAAGGGCTCCAAAAGATTTTTGGCATGGCTGCACTATCGTGCAAATGGACATACCACAAGCAAGAGTCTAGCATTTAGGAAAACTCAGCGGGAAAAGGTTATCAAACCTATGGAGTTAATTCAAAACTTAACAAAGTTCAAAAAGGAAATCAGTCAGCTCTGTCTAAACTAGGGTAGAGAACTTGACATAAACTTTAGAAAATGGTAACTAAAGTTTCATTGATCCAACAAACATGATCCTCAATCTTATGGAAAACTTATCAAGTTACCTATAATTTTCTTATTATCATCTTAAGGTGCTTCTACAGCTAACAAGCACAATCAAAACAAAGAAGGCAAATCTATCCAGATTTTTGACAGATTATGTCATTCTACTTCACAGGCTCATAACATAAGATTTAGACCACCAAAAGTAGTGATCTAAGATATTTTGGAAACCTTAACATAAGTAATACAGTTCTTCTATTAACTCCAAAACATGATTCTATATGCATACTAGTCGAACAAACTAAACATTCAGATTTGTTCACAACACAATCAGGATCTGAAAACAAACTTCAAAAGTTCATAACTCCTAAACCATCAGGCCTACGGTCATGAAATTTTAGGATAAACTAGATATTGGGGTTGGCTACAACTTTGGTATTCACCATACTTACAGAAAACACCATTATTGTTATAAAAACACCACTAGAATACAAACTACTCTAGCAGCCAAAATTCAACACACATATCAAGCAATGTTTTCCCTTGTTCTATTAACAAGAGAGCACACACATGTATGACTCCAATAGCTACAAACATTATTACCTAGATAAACAATAATGTAGTTTGGTGACAAGGAGGATTACATAAGAATCATAATTGCTTAAGTGAGGTTAACGCATTTGCAAACGCTTGCATGAGCATTGGATTCACCACTTGGCTAAACAAGTGGACACCTACAAGTTCAAGCATATAGCCTTAACTATTTCTATTATAGGTAGGCCATATTTTTCTTAGTTAATTAACATTAGAGGATTCATCAGAAATTATTTACATGCATGTTCACCGATAAGTTTTAGTTTTCAAAGGATTGTAGTTTCTACTACTACTAACTTAGCATTCGTATAGAAGCAAACATTTCAAGGCTAGACACATCACACACTACTTTCAAGCAAAACTATTCAAGTAGCATGGACTAAGACAAATTTTTGTTTACCTTCATACAAGGAAAGGAGTAACATCACATCACTCACAAGTTACTTATCATTAGAACAAGAATGAGAGAAGAATAATTATGAATAATGCAACAATCATGACGATGCATGCTTCGTCCTAATCGTCCACACAAAATTGCCAGCCTAACGTGGCAATCGCGTTCTATGTCGGTGGCATAACACGTACTCTCTCGACATATAGCTAGTCGTCAACTACGTTCAATCTATGCATTCGTGGTTAGTGTACCTGCAGAAGAATTTCATTTCAGCCCAACCCAACAATAATATATGTGCAGAAATGAAAGTCTGGTCTCTAGGTTGAAAGCTAAATACTCCAATATATATTCCCGAATATATATTGCAGCATACTACCCATGTGAAGCACGCCCATGTATACACAGAGACAAGTATACATGGTCATACCAACTAACCCACAATTAAGTACCTTCATATAGACATGTGTGTAACATGTAAATATTCCAGTAACCACATCTAACTCTCCCCTAGACCGACGGTTGGACGGTCATGCTCTCACAACTCACATTCTTACCTTGAGCGTCGAGGCATTTAGATCCATACATTACCACTCAAGCAAGTGGCATCCATACAATTTCACGCCGTATGGACGACGAAAGGAAAATATTGCTTACCGTGGCGTAGAGGTATATGATCCATTTATTACCACTTAAGTAAGTGGCATCTATACTATTGCATGCCGTATGGACGACGAAATAAAAAGTTGCAATAAAGTAAACCCCCCATAGTTAGTATCAGTTTACATAAAGCCACCTAGTAGTCCTTAATTGGGCATAACTGGAGGTTGTCGCTAGCATAGGTTTTGTAAATTAGTTTTGACAAGTTTTGCCTGTAGCTAAAGTTTTAGTCCAAATAGGATTTTTAAAACCAAAACTTTGTTTTTAAAACAGTGTATCTGATAGTATTATACTTAATCTTGCTCCGATACCAGCTGTGACAGAACCGTCCAATTTATACAAGCTTAAGTATGACTGTCCCCGTTTAACACGTTGACACGCGCATACTCTCACTTATATAAACCTGGTAGTCTGCCGAGTGTCACGAAGGACCTCGGTAAATCAACCTTACACCAAGATCGCATGATTAAGCAAATACACATCACATACACGGAGATTTGCAGCGGAAATAATATTACAAAAGAGTTCACAAATAATAATACAAGTTTGGATTTTCCAATTGATTAGAAAACAACATAGCTTTCAAATGATTACAATAACAAAAGTTTCAAATACATTGCTAGCATAAGTGACATTCTCCAACAAAAGCATGTAGATAAGAACACTATATAGAATCACCGAGCCCACCGGCGGTTAGCCACCATCTTTAGCAGGCTGAAGACTTCACCTGCAACATGGTGGGATAAACCCTGAGTACTCGAATGTACTCAGCTAGACTTACCCGACAGGAGAGAAAATAAAAGATTCACAAGGATATGCAAGGCTTTTTGGTGGAGTTGGTTGGATAGCATAACTTTGCCAAAAAGAGCATTACTATGATGAGTCCTTACTTACAACCTTTTAGTCAATATTTTAGCATCAAATTCAGTTAAGCTACCATAGCTAGATTTGCACCTATTCTATAGCAATCACTTGATTAATAAGGATCACATTAATAACCATATCAGGTTTATCTTGTAGCCATCATCATCATCATAACTATCAAGTTTCATTTAGTTTATCTACGTTGCCGCTGATCGAGTCAAGTTCTCACTATCCGGGAGAGACGGCGATTCGAATCGATTCCCATCCAGCTGGAGGGGTATTCCTAGCACTCACCGAAGCATAACTCGCGAGGGCAGCTCGGATCACCTTTAGCACAACTCCGGACCAATTCGCGGGTCCGTACGGTGCCGCACCCCCAGGGACCGCCAATCTGCCAGGGTCAGGACTCTAACCTGACTCATCGGTCTTACGCCATTGACTCCCCGCACATTCTTGGTACCAACCAGGGTGCGCACTTTTACCAGATCGGGGTATCCGGCCGGAGATGCACTCGTAGGCTTCACGATCGGAACGACTTATCCGGCCAGCTAAGTGGTAGGCATGCGTTCAACATGACATGAGGACGTACAGCGAATCGGTCCTTAACCAACACAGACGGGGATAGATTCACAACCAAGACCTCCATGCCTTGTTGCTACACTATCGTCATCCCGCCCGGTCTCAAATTTATTATTAGCACAAGGTTATTTCCACGATAGCAAATATAGCCAACCGTGATCAGGTATCCACCTATCTCTCGCAGGTGACAGGAAATCACCCGGCTTCTACTGAGCTAAGCATAGCTAAGCATAGAACGTCTTCCTTATACTAGTAAGGGTTCAGGTAGTTTAATATAGTGGACAAGGTAGGAATATATGCACCAACGGTTTCATTCAACTCCTATCACCTAATGCATCATATAAAGTTATACTCTTGTGCTTTTATAAAAAGAGAGGGTAGGAGACTTAGAATGCTCCGGGGCTTGCCTGAAATCCGACACAAGTTAGTTATGTCAGCTTGCACCGTCTTGACGACATCTAAGGTGACAACACTTGTGTAGACCTTCCATCATCCGGTTAGGTCCACCATAAAGTCCTTCACGTAGTTCATCTAGCGTACCTAAATGAGATGCAAGATGCAAGTGTATGAACACGTAGAAGTGCAATAGACAAAGCATCACACAAAAGAAGCATGGCAAGAGCATGGTTACACTAAATATACTTAAGCACATCTCACTGCTCACTTAATGATTACACAACCAACATGCTAAATTAACAAAGAATGCAACACTAAACATATTAGATGTCGTCAAGACATTCAAGAAGACATTCTGGAAAGCTTAGGAAATTATCTACATTTCATGTTTATACATAAAAGCATGATTCTCAACTTACGCTTGTCGAAATTATAAATTTCCAGAATCTGTCCCTGTCAAATAGAGAGCAGCCCTTTCTGGAATCAAACTTTGAACAGACATAACTCACAAACCACATAACCAAATACTACCACATTTTGACAGCAGCTAGATAAATGAATTATCTACAACTTTGCTATAAACAAGATTCCCAGAAAACATCATTTACATATTGTAATATGAACAGTTCCACAAACTGTCCAGAAACAACAATTGCAAACAATTAATTATTAACTTATGTTTCAAACATGCATTTGAGCAAAACCATTGTTACCAACAGTTTGCATATATCTAAAGAACACCAGAAAACATAGTGGTCATTACCAAATAAAATTATTTAATGTCTTTCTTAATTTATTTGGATAATAAGGTGAATTAAAGAACATATACCAAACATGCATAGTGAATTCTAAAAAAATTACAGTAGCTACTACATACCATCCATAGTCTACTGTATAAATTTCACTGCATTTGGATAAATATATCAACATCTATGAAAAAGACAAATTGCTATTTCCAAAGTTCATCCATGAAATCGGCGAAAAACAAAAGAAAAGGAAAACAGATCTTTCACCGGGGACCCTGGACTTTCCATGAATCACGCTATAACCCAAAAACACTATTCATATGAGTCTTGGCTTCGCATCTGGAACCCTGAGTTGTTTCTTTTTCGAACCCGAGGTCCCTTCTCTTCTCCCTTCTTATGGAACAGAGGACACAGACGACGCCACAACTACATGGCCGGCTTCCGGATTCTGCTCGAGAGTGCTGGTGGCAGCGGGGAGTCAGTCGGCGGTCTGGCCTCGGCCAGCCGTGGTCACGCCCGGCCCTGGCCTTGGCCGGCCGCAGCTAGTAGTGGCAGAAGCTTGAGCTGGGGGGGGCTTGCCATGGCGGTGTTTGCTGTGCATGCTCCCAGAGATATGAGAGGAAGCTCCAAGCGAGGGAGATTGAATGAGGGAGTGGAGAGGCGAGTGAAGGAGGTTGGGGGACGCTCTGGTGCTCCTCCACATTCGCAGACCGAGGAAAAGGCGAGATGGAGGTGGCAGCAATGGAGGTGGGTGCTCTCTGCATGGTGGCCACGTTCTAGACACGCGTCGCCCTTTGAAGCATAAACGCGAACACCTGGCGGGTGACGGTATGGCCAGTGTGGGACGCCGATTTGGGCCATTTCCATGCCGAATTAGGGGATGGGCCAAAAATGAAGTTTGTCAAGCTCGGCCTGATCTACATTTGTTATTTAAGGGTCACATCCATTAGGGTTGTAGATCAGTAGATAATTTGATGCCAACCCTTGAGTGTCAATGAATTGATAATGATTAGCAAAACTCAAAATTGATGTTCAAAACGAAGTCAAAATGGTGTCATCCTTTGGCATGCTCTTGTCCACAATATGAACTCCAACTTTTATTTTGGGACCCAAGCAAGTTGTTTAGTAAAATTTGGAGAACGCGGAATGCTAACGTGATGAACTGCAAACCTGGACTTAGAAACTCTAAGTGCTGGAAATTATAGCAGATTCAATCTTGGGACTATTATTTGACATGCTTAGAAGATGATTCAGACTTAGTAACTTTAACAAATATTGTAGTATGCAAACTATACTACAACTTTTACAAAAGGACCTTCTACTGTTTTGGCTTGGTTAGTAAGATATAGGGCCCCCAACTAGGGTACCCGAAACTGACCACCTCAGGACAGCCAAAAAAAATTCTGGAGTTCCAAAACAGCACTGTATTGAATCTTGTAAGCTCAATACGATTAGGTTAGGGGCAAAACTAGCTCCTGACCGTTAAACAAAGTTTGTTCTACAGAATCTGAACTACAACTTTCATTTAAGATCAAACCTCACAACTAGTACAGAAGTCAAACTTTCTCTTTGGTCAAAGCAGCAACTTGATAAAGCATGAATTAAGGTTTTAGGCCACTTGAAGCATTTTCAGGGCAGAAGCTCAACATGAACCCTTCATGACTTTTGTTGTAGAGTTCATCTAGAGTCATTTCGACAAGGTTTCAAGGATTGGTTGATGACCTATGGTTCTATTCACTTAATGAGGTCATTCCAACAAGCATTTAACTTATCATTTCATGTGACCTTTTGATTCCAAACTTCTTGAAACTTTTTTTTTGAGTGATCACTATAGGCAGTGATGGATGTGGGACACATGAGAGATGTTCCATTAATGTCCCCCAAGCATACACTTTGAAAAGGGCCTATAGGTAAGCAAGGGTGCATTCTCCAAGTTTAACTTGAGGCTCACTTTCATGGATTAACCTTAACATGATCATCACCACTTATCATGACATGTTTAAGCTCAAAACCTAAGGTCTAACTAGTGGCAAACACCTGGGATGTTACAATTGTCATGAATGACCCTTGGTGCCAGTGGGAGTTGGGAGTCTCACCGTCTTCCCCCACACTTGAGCTTTTGTAATAAAGTCAAGTGGATTGGGTTAGGGTCTCGTTGTGAGTGTGTCCCACTCCTCAAGAGCAACATGGTTTGTTGTTGATGTTGCTACATGTTCTCAAGTTGTGTATGACAACTCTTGATCTTAACCTAAAAGAGTTAGTAACAAGAATACCCAGAGGTGCATACTAACTTGATAACATGTCCTTGCATTTATTGAAAATGAAAGTTATTATTTTTTTAAGAGAGAACACTTAATTTTGATCATTTTTTTAGATAACTACTGATGTCCTTCGGCAAGGGCTCAACATTTATAGTCTGTTGGTAGGACTTCCTCCTCTTCATTGCTCTACAGCTGCATGAAGAAACTTGGGAGAAACCTTGGGTTGCCCCAAGATATTTCCCGTATTGTTGACAGGAAATGAAACAGCAATTTGAGCAACTAGGTTTTTATCATTTTATTGAAACTTAGCCGACATTCAACAAAAGAAGACAGAGTTTCAAGCTTAGCATTTATAGATTCAAACATTCTATCATTGAAGGGAAGTTTTTAGCAGGATATCCACTAAACTTAGGTTGCTCTAAAATGAAGCTTCTCAAGGAAAGATGATTGAAATCGTAATTCTTATTGAAGTTGGAAGAATTACCTTGTGGGTGGTTATGATTGTTCCACTCATTATTACCTGGTTGCTGATGTTGGCAAAACCCGTTGTTGATGTAGGATGTTTCTTCCTGGGTTTTGGGACAGTTGTTCCCCAAATGGCCAACATCTCCATAGACTTCCCACTTCATGTGTGAGCACATGGTTTGGACGGTGCCTTTGGTGAGCTTGGTGGCATGGTCGTCCAACCTCTTTATTCGAGGGTCTACTTTTGCAGCAAGCAATCCCGTCTCCATCACGGAATACATGTCGTCTTGTGTTTCTCTTCCTTCTCCCCAACTTTGGTTTGCCACAATCTTTTTGATGAGTGTGGTGACATTCTCGATGGTGAGGGAGAGGAATGCCCCTCCAGCTGTGGCGTTAAGGTGCTCCATTGATATGGTTGTCAGGCCCTTGTCACAGAACTGACCAAATTATAAGAGTTCAAGTGCAGAAACGATCGCCAAGCAATCAAGTTTTCAGACTTGAGCCCATATAATCCCGGTAGTCAATTAAAATCACGAAGGACTTCAAACGAACTCGCAACAAACCAAGATCGTAATAGTTCAACATAAACACAACGAATGTTACATAGTCATTCATTGCCGTCGAAGCGGCACCACATCGGAGTATTAAGTTATTACAACACTTGTCCAAAGTAGCGGAAGCAAAATAGTTACACACACATTCCGAAGTTCAGTTCATAAGTTTGAGTTACTGCCAGAGTCTACATCATCCATCCAAAAGCAACAGGTACGAAATTGTTAGAGAACTGTGCCCAACGGTTAGTACACATCCCCAGCGGGATGGAGACAGGTCTTGCAGAATCCGTCATAGAAGATGTCATTTGCAACAGGTGGGAACAAACCCTGAGTACGAGAATGTACTCAGCTAGACTTACCCGTCTAGTAAAACATAAAAGACACCAAGGATCAAGCAAGGCTAAGTATCAAGTGGAGCTGGTTGACTCACCTTTTTGCCAAAAGCTTAAGTTACAACTAAATTTTTTTGAGAGCATCATATTTATTTATCATCAGCCTACCACTAGATTAGCACCTGTACTACAACACATCACTTGATTATTACAAACAATAATAACCATATCAAATTCATCATATGTTCTTCTTGCTATCATCATTATCATGAACCAAGTTCATTAGTGAATGCTACGTTTGCCGCTGCTCTGTCAAGTTCTCACTAACCAGGAGAGACGGCGATTCGAATCGAATTCCTATCCAGCTGGAGGGTTATTCCTAGCACTCACCCAAGCATCCCCTGCCGGAGAGACAACGGGTCACCATTGGTACAACTCAGGAATCGCGGCTCCGATCAGCGCCGCACTCCCAGGGCTACCACTCTGCCAGGGAGGTCAGGAATTTTAACTCACCTGCCTTTGGGCTTACGCCAATGGCCCCCCGCACACCGCACTTCCTCCGGTAGTGCGCACTTTATACTTGCCGGTCTTCCGGCCTGAGTCATACTACTCGGCTTCGCGGTCGGAACGAGTTATCCGGCCAACTAAGTGTCAGGCATGCGTTCAACATGACAAGAGGACGTACAACGATCGGTCCTTAGCTGCCACAGACAGAGTTACTACAAACTTGCAAAACTCTGCCCGGCTTAAGTCAATTTAGTTAGGTTCCATCCACGATAGCACATATAGACCATCGTGATTCGACATAACCCTATATCGCGCAGGTGACAGGATATCACCCGACTTCTACCGATTAAAGCATGGCTAAGCTGCTACTCGATCCTAACTCTACAACCAGGGTGTGGAGAGTTATCTGGACAAGGATGGAATAAAGTGCAGCAAAGGTTTTCACCACAACTCCTAAACTTAATGCATCAATAGATATAACATATTAAGTAAACTTTCGAAAATAAAGGGAGACTTAGAATGCTCCGGGGCTTGCCTTTCACGAACAATGCCGGCTCGTGATTCGGGCACTCAACTTCTTCTTCTGGCTCCTCGAGTCCGACTTGCTGGACCTCCACCTCTTGGCTGCCCTCCTGACCTTCGGGATTCACTTGCAGCTCGTAGGAAGCTGTCGCGTCCGATGCACCTATTGCATGCTCGAACAATAAGAAGATGCACATGCTAACGATGAATGCTTAATAACACAAGAAACTCACTGGACACTCATTTACGGAGCAAAAGTTATACAAGCTCACACAAGTAAACAAGTTAGCGTAGCCCAAAACCTATCATGATACTAAAACAGCAAGCAACACAAAACAAGTATACTCAGTAAATAAATCATAACTAATGATAGACAAGTCCAACAAACATGAGTGAAGACATTCTGGAAAGCTTATGAAATTGTCTACAAATCATCTTTAAACATCATAGCAAGATTCACATATTTACCCAGTCATGTAAACAAAGTTCCAGGTTCTGTCCCAGAAAAACAGAGAACACCTATTTCTGGAACCCAACTTGGAACAGCTATAACTTTTAAACTACTTGGCCAAATGACCTCAAATTTAAACCACAGCTAGTTCAATAAGTTTAGAACAACTTTGATTTAAACAAGTTTCACAGAAAGTCAAGTTATCATTAAGCAAAGTTAAATCCTTTCCTTGCTGTCCATAACAGCCTTTAACCCTTTAAGTAATTATTTAATGACATGACCCAAAACATAAACCATGCCAACCACATGACTTATGAGCACAAACATATTACAAGGTTATCAGAACATCAGATGGAAACCCCAAAACATTTACTTAACAAGGCATTTATTAATTAATCCTAAATAAGAGCATAATTACAAGATACTAGTCAAAGTGCTCAGAAAAATCTACAAAAATTACAGAAGCACAAGGACATCATCAAAGTATCACCATAAACATTTCAGAGCAATTGCACATACCAAATTAAAGATATGTATTTAACATGTGCCTAGGTGTTTATTTCATAAATTCAGAAACATGACTTATATTATGCCAAACAACAGATTTCAGATTATTTACACATTAGGAATGCCATAAACAAGTTTACTACCAAAGTAGAGCACCAGCATAAGTACCAATTATTTTTTATGATTTAATCAAGAAACAAGCCACATTTCAATCATAAATTACATATCAAAGCTGCAGTATTCCAAAAATCATGAAATATTTATCAAAGCATTCTAATACCATACAGAGGCTACCATAAAATTTTCAGAGCAAACTAAGCAGTATAACAAGAGATATGCATTTATCCATGAATAACAAGATTAAATCCTTAATAAATAATCTCCCAGAAAACATGGTCCATTTTATATTTTTATTAAAAACTAGCCATCTCAAGGAATATCACAAAATTGGTTTCACAATTTTTGGATCTCAGAAACAGGAGATATGATTTTTGCAAGAAAGCCAAAAATCAGGATTTTGAAATAAAGAAAAGGAGGGAAAGAGGAGACACTGACAGCGATCTCTCCGCGACGGCGAGGTCTCCGGCCAAACCAAGGGCACCAACGTGATCCCCAAACCCTAGCGACTCGATTGACCCCCTTTTCTCCACGGCGGAGCCACCGGAAGGGGCTCACCGTCGACGATGGCGGCTCGACGGAGGTGCTCGGCGTTACGCCGGAGCCCTCAGTCCGGTAGAGCGCGACCTAAGACCTTCTACAGCACCAGCGAACTACGGCGGAGCTTCCTAGGTACTCGACTTGGCTTGGATCCTCGTGGAGCACGCTGGCCCCAAGAGCACCCATCTCCGGCGGAAGCACGGCGGCGCTGCGCACCGTGTCCGGCGACGGAGAGGTTGGTAGAGCGTCCACCAAGTGGCGCAAAGGCTTGCTAAGAACCTAAGCTACCTCTAGGACCTAACCAGAGACGACGAGACGCTTCACAGGGCTCGGCATTGAGTTCACCGGAGAAAACGGTCACGGCGACCCGATTTGGGGGAAGTAGGAAATGTCGGCTCACCGGTGGGTTTCTCGGCGAGTTAGAGGGTGGAGATTGGAGAGCGGTTCACGGCAAAGCTGTGGCTGGAATTTGGTGAACTGGGATGCAGCGAGGAGCGCACACGAGCTCGCCGGAGTGAGCTCGCGACGGTGAGCTCGCTGCGGAAGCTTTTCTGGCGAGTGGAGGCGAGGAGGAGCGAAGTGGACGCGTCCACTCTGCGCGGGCGACGCCGTGGAGGTCATGCACGTGACGGAAGCTGACATGCGGGGCCAGGAACGGCGTACGGGTGCCAAATGTCGACGGAGCTCTGCCGCCGGTTGGCTACGTCGACGAGCTCGGCGTCGATTCAGAAGAAACGATGACAGTCTGACAGAGCAACTTCACCGATGATTATCTCCCAAACCAGACCAAGTTAGAAGATGATGCAGTTGACAAAGTTGGAGTTCCAAACGAGTTCTACAACTTTGTCAACTAGAGCAAATGCCAGATCGGCAGGGATTGAGAGATATAGAGTTTTCAAAATTGATCGAGCAAACTGGTTTCGTTCCAAGACTTAGAAAATTTTCTAAGTGTTGGAAACAGCCCCAAATCTGCCTTGTGGGTCACTTTTGAGCTATTTGTAATCATTTTCATGAGATGGCCATAAAAGGACTTTTGTTCCTTATAAAATTTGCTACAACTTTGCTGTAGGAAGTTTTGACATGCAACATTTTATGAAACACTTTTTAAAAGCCTAAGCAAAAGAGGTTTCTAGGGCCTATTTTCATAAGTATGACTTAGAAGCATATTTTGGAGAAGTGATCAACATGAACATTGTTCCCAAGATTAAGTTAAGCATAGATAAACTAATTACCAAGGCATTAAGCACAAACACAAGCATTGTTCACTCAAACATAAGCATAGGAAGCCTATTTAAGCAATTTAAAACACATTTTTGCATAGAATGACATGGCTCAAGAGAGATGATGATCATGATATGCTTTGAGTAGATGATGATGCTCATGCTATGCACATGATTGATGCAACCATAACACTGGGGTGTTACAGCCCTCCCCCCTTACAAAAATCTCGTCCCGAGATTTGAAAGCTTACTGATTTTCGAAGAATGTTTTGTAAACTTCGTTTAAATAATCTTCCGTCTCCCAAGTGGCATCTTCCTCCCCGTGGTTGCTCCACAACACCTTGTAGAGCTTAACCACACGATTACGCGTCTCCCGTTCCTTGCGATCAAGGATCGCTATGGGTTTCTCCTCATACACCAAGTCTGACTTCAACTTGATATCTCGAACTTCCACTCGCTCCTCTGGTACACGAAGGCACTTCTTTAATTGTGACACGTGGAATACAGGGAAAATAGCTCGAAGCGCAACTGGGAGTTGAACTTTGTATGCCACATTCCCTTTCTTTTCAAGAATCCGATAAGGTCCCACATAGCGAGGCGCAAGCTTTCACTTGACTCCGAACCTTTGTACACCCTTCATCGGAGATACCTTGATGTACACATGGTCACCAACTGAAAACTCAATTGGCTTCCTTCTCTTGTCGGCATAACTTTTCTGACGAGCTTGAACAGCTTCCAGATGTTGCTGGATAGTACGGACTTTTTGCTCGGCTTCGTTCACGAAATCGATGCCATAAAATCTTCGTTCTCCAGCTTCTACCCAATTCAACGGGGTTCGACACTTCCAACCGTACAAGGCTTCAAATGGAGCCATCTTGATACTCTCCTGATAACTATTGTTGTAGGAGAACTCAGCTAATGGCAACCACTTAACCCAAGAACCTTTTGAAGAGAGAGCGCATGCCCTCAACATGTCTTCGAGGATTTGGTTAACTCGTTCAGTTTGACTAGCCGTTTGGGGATGATAAGCAGAGCTACGGACTAAATGAGTGCCAATTTGCTCATGCAGACATTCCAAAAAACGAGCAGTGAACTGTGGTCCACGATCGGACATGATTGTTCGAGGCACACCATACTGACGAACAATGTGCTCGAAATACAACTCTGCATACTGATGTGGGCGATAGTCAGTTCGGACTGGAATAAATCGAGCAACCTTGGTCAAACGATCTACAATCACACAGATGGAGTCGTAACCCTTAACAGAAGTTGGGAGTCCACTGATGAAATCCATGCTGACTTCTTCCCATTTCCAACCAGGAATTGACAAGGGTTGAAGCAAACTAGCTTTCATGTGAACAACCTTCACACGACAACAATTGTCACAACGAGCGACAAAAGCAGCAATCTCCTTTTTCATCTTTGTCCACCAAAACAAAGGTTTCAGATCCTGATACATCTTTCTACTACCAGGATGGATAGACAAGTTGGATGAATGAGCTTCAGATAAGATCTGATTTCGCAGCTCACGGTCTTTTGGGACTACAAGTCGGTCCTTGAACCAAAGGATTCCGTCCTCATCGACCCGGAAATGCTTGGTTTCTTCTTCCTTCAATTTCCTCTTTATACGGTGGATGCCTACATCTGTCCGCTGCAATTCGATGACTCGATTGCGAATGGTACTCTCCAGAGAAATCTGGTTGAGCACCAGTGGATGTATAAGATGTGACAACAACGGATCTTCCACTTGGATTGAGTGACAGTGCGCTTTCCGACTCAAGACATCCGCCACTACGTTTGCCTTGCCCGGATGATAGTGCACTTGGAGATTATAATCTTTAATCAAGTCAAGCCATCTTCGTCCTCCACGTCCTCGTGCAAAGGTGGTGCAGCCGCTGCTGGTCCATCGACCTCCATACCATCATCATCGGCCACAATCACCTGAGGTCCCACCTCTGGATACACGGGTATAGGGCGAGGAATAGGGTGTAGCAAGTTGTTGAGACGGTGAATCTCCACAAGGCCAGCCTCAATCTGATCCTGCAGATAGTTCTCCCGCTCAAGCGACTGAACTCGGTGCATCTCCCATGCTTGGCGCCTGTTCTCCGACACGCGGAGCGCCGTATCCCTCTCACGAGTGAGCTGCACCAAGCGCTCCTGCAAGGTCTCCCTCTCTCTAGCTAACTGGCTCATCTGATCCTGCTTATGATCTCTCTCCCTAATGGCCTTCACCCACTGCTGCCTACGGTACTCCGCAATGCCTTCCCAGTCATTGCGATCCTTCTGAGCTTGCTCCAGGAGTCTAGCTTGCTTGCGAAACTTGCGAGCACGCTTTTCAGCCTTCCGCTGCATCTCCTAGGCCCTACGAACAGCCACCATCACCTGTGCATAGGTGCCCTCTCGCTGACTGATCAGCTTGAGCACAACCATCATAGCACTCATAGCAGGACTAGAACTCTCAGCTCTCTCTCCTCTGCCTCGAACCAAAGCACAACCGTCACCCTGTTTCCACTCCGCTGCTGCTGGGTCAGCACTAGGAATGGAGGCCGCTGGTCCTCCCGTCAGCTCATCTCCAAACCTCTGACAGATATCGAGCAAGATAGTCTGGGCTGCAACCTGAGCCGCCTCCCACGGAGTCTGCCCATCAGAACTGCAAGTCCAGCCTGTCCATGCCGGCTTGTCCCCATGTGGAGGAACAACTCCCTACACAGCAAACCACTGAATCCCTCCTGTGCTCTCCATCTCCCACCAAGAATACTGAGGTGGCTCAGTATACCCAACAGTCCGTAACACTCTCCAGAGCAGGGTAGGAGTACCAAACTCGTGCAAGAAAGTGTCACTGGGACGGGGTGAAGCGGGTGCGTCCATCTGTGGAAAGGAGTAGGAATACCATGGGTAACAGAGGATTAGTTAAGCAACATTTATTTAATTGAAAGGGACGAAATTGTAAGGGAAGGAGTAGACAGAATGTATGTATGAATGCGACATGATGCGTGCACGAACCGTACGTCCTCACAAACTTAGAAAATTAATATTCTAACGGATATACGGTGGCATACATTCGTCTCTCGATACGATAACTATCGATTTACACGTGCGCTGTTAGAGTACCTGCAGAAACTTCATTTCAGCCCGACAGTTCCCAATATACCACTCAAGAAAGCAGTAAACTAAGTGCACATTGCTTGGACATGCCCAACATGCACAAACAATGACACCACAGCTACCCGAGAAATTAAATACTCCCCAATTAAGTTTCTTTCGTGGTTCCATGGTTTTGACATGTAACCACTCCAGAAAACCACCGCGAACACTCCCCTAGACTGCCGTTTGGACGATCATGCTCTCACAGCTCACACTTACCAGGGCGTAGGTGCGACGTTGCATAATTTAAATCTAGCGACATATGTCGCTAATTCACATATGAAGGCTACCTCCACCATTAGACCACAGGGTAGCATAGTGCGGTCATCACACATCCATACCTGAGTACTGCTGGAGATGCATAAATAAAACCCCCCAAGTCAGTACTTAAATAGCCACCTAGAGTCCTTATGTGGGCAAGGAGGATTCGACCACTGGCATAACTTAATTATTTGTTTTACACCATTTTATTTAAAAACTCTTTTGTTTTAAATACACAAACGTTGCATTTATAATGCTGAACTTGCTCCGATGCCAGCTGTCACAGAACCGACCAAATTATAAGAGTTCAAGTGCAGAAACGATCGCCAAGCAATCAAGTTTCCAGACTTGAGCCCATATAATCCCGGTAGTCAATTAAAATCACGAAGGACTTCAAACCAACTCGCAACAAACCAAGATCGTAATAGTTCAACATAAACACAACGAATGTTACATAGTCATTCATTGCCGTCGAAGCGGCACCACATCGGAGTATTAAGTTATTACAACACTTGTCCAAAGTAGCGGAAGCAAAATAGTTACACACACATTCCGAAGTTCAGTTCATAAGTTTGAGTTACTGCCAGAGTCTACATCATCCATCCAAAAGCAACAGGTACGAAATTGTTAGAGAACCGTGCCCAACGGTTAGTCCTCATCCCCAGCGGGATGGAGACAGGTCTTGCAGAATCCGTCATAGAAGATGTCATCTGCAACAGGTGGGAATAAACCCTGAGTACGAGAATGTACTCAGCTAGACTTACCCGTCTAGTAAAACATAAAAGACACCAAGGATCATGCAAGGCTAAGTATCAAGTGGAGCTAGTTAACTCACCTTTTTGCCAAAAGCTTAAGTTACAACTAAATTATTTTGAGAGCATCATATTTATTTATCATCAGCCTACCACTAGATTAGCACCTGTACTACAACACATCACTTGATTATTACAAACAATAGTAACCATATCAAATTCATCATATGTTCTTCTTGCTATCATCATTATCATGAACCAAGTTCATTAGTGAATGCTATGTTTGCCGCTGCTCTGTCAAGTTCTCACTAACCGGGAGAGACGGCGATTCGAATCGAATTCCTATCCAGCTGGAGGGTTATTCCTAGCACTCACCCAAGCATCCCCTGCCGGAGAGCCAACGGGTCACCTTTGGTACAACTCAGGAATCGTGGCTCCGATCAGCGCCGCACTCCCAGGGCTACCATTCTGCCAGGGAGGTCAGGAATTTTAACTCACCTGCCTTTGGGCTTACGCCAATGGTCCCCCGCACACCGCACTTCCTCCGGTAGTGCGCACTTTATACTTGCCGGTCTTCCGGCCTGAGTCATACTACTCGGCTTCGCGGTCGGAACGAGTTATCCGACCAACTAAGTGTCAGGCATGCGTTCAACATGACAAGAGGACGTACAACGATCGGTCCTTAGCTGCCACAGACGGAGTTACTACAAACTTGCAAAACTCCGCCCGGCTTAAGTCAATTTAATTAGGTTCCATCCACGATAGCACATATAGACCATCGTGATTCAACATAACCCTATATCGCGCAGGTGACAGGATATCACCCGACTTCTACCGATTAAAGCATGGCTAAGCTGCTACTCGATCCTAACTCTACAACCAGGGTGTGGAGAGTTATCTGGACAAGGATGGAATAAAGTGCAGCAAAGGTTTTCACCACAACTCCTAAACTTAATGCATCAATAGATATAACATATTAAGTAAACTTTCGAAAATAAAGGGAGACTTAGAATGCTCCGGGGCTTGCCTTTCACGAACGATGCCGGCTCGTGATTCGGGCACTCAACTTCTTCTTCTGGCTCCTCGAGTCCGACTTGCTGGACCTCCACCTCTTGGCTGCCCTCCTGACCTTCGGGATTCACTTGCAGCTCGTAGGAGGCTGTCGCGTCCGATGCACCTATTGCATGCTCGAACAATAAGAAGATGCACATGCTAACGATGAATGCTTAATAACACAAGCAACTCACTGGACACTCATTTACGGAGCAAAAGTTATACAAGCTCACACAAGTAAACAAGTTAGCGTAGCCCAAAACCTATCATGATACTAAAACAGCAAGAAACACAAAACAAGTCCAACAAACATGAGTGAAGACATTCTGGAAAGCTTATGAAATTGTCTACAAATCATCTTTAAACATCACAGCAAGATTCATAAATTTACCCAGTCATGTCAACAAAGTTCCAGGTTCTGTCCCAGAAAAACAGAGAACACCTATTTCTGGAACCCAACTTGGAACAGCTATAACTTTTAAACTACTTGGCCAAATGACCTCAAATTTAAACCACAGCTAGTTCAATAAGTTTAGAACAACTTTGATTTAGACAAGTTTCACAGAAAGTCAAGTTATCATTAAGCAAAGTTAAATCCTTTCCTTGCAGTCCAGAACAGCCTTTAACCCTTTAAGTAATTATTTAATGACATGACCCAAAACATAAACCATGCCAACCACATGACTTATGAGCACAAACATATTACAAGGTTATCAGAACATCAGATGGAAACCCCAAAACATTTACTTAACAAGGCATTTATTAATTAATCCTAAATAAGAGCATAATTACAAGATACTAGTCAAAGTGCTCAGAAAACTCTACAAAAATTACAGAAGCACAAGGACATCATCAAAGTATCACCATAAAAATTTCAAAGCAATTGCACATACCAAATTAAAGATATGTATTTAACATGTGCCTAGGTGTTTATTTCATAAATTCAGAAACATGACTTATATTATGCCAAACAACAGATTTCAGATTATTTACACATTAGGAATGCCATAAACAAGTTTACTACCAAAGTAGAGCACCAGCATAAGTACTAATTATTTTATATGATTTAATCAAGAAACAAGCCACATTTCAATCATAAATTACATATCAAAGCTGCATTATTCCAAAAATCATGAAATATTTATCAAAGCATTCTAATACCATACAGAGGCTACCATAAAATTTTCAGAGCAAACTAAGCAGTATAACAAGAGATATGCATTTATCCATGAATAACAAGATTAAATCCTTAATAAATAATCTCCCAGAAAACATGGTTCATTTTATATTTTTATTAAAAACTAGCCATCTCAAGGAATATCACAAAATTGGTTTCACAATTTTTGGATCTCAGAAACAGGAGATATGATTTTTGCAAGAAAGCCAAAAATCAGGATTTTGAAATAAAGAAAAGGAGGGAAAGAGGAGACACTGACAGTGGACCCCATCTGTCGGGTCCTTCTTCCTCGCGGCCGAGGCGACTTTCGCCGGCGATCTCTCCGCGACGGCGAGGTCTCCGGCCAAACCAAGGGCACCAACGTGATCCCCAAACCCTAGCGACTCGATTGACCCCCTTTTCTCCACGGCGGAGCCACCGGAAGGGGCTCACCGTCGACGATGGCGGCTCGGCGGAGGTGCTCGGCGTTACGCCGGAGCCCTCAGGCCGGTAGAGCGCGACCTAAGACCTTCTACAGCACCAGCGAACTACGGCGGAGCTTCCTAGGTACTCGACTTGGCTTGGATCCTCGTGGAGCACGCTGGCCACGAGAGCACCCATCTCCGGCGAAAGCACGGCGGCGCTGCGCACCGTGTCCGGCGACGGAGAGCTTGGTAGAGCGTCCACCAAGTGGCGCAAAGGCTTGCTAAGAACCTAAGCTACCTCTAGGACCTAACCAGAGACGACGAGAGGCTTCACAGGGCTCGGCATTGAGTTCGCCGGAGAAAACGGTCACGGCGACCCGATTTGGGGGAAGTAGGAAATGTCGGCTCACCGGTGGGTTTCTCGGCGAGTTAGAGGGTGGAGATTGGAGAGCGGTTCACGGTGGAGCTGTGGCTGGAATTTGGTGAACTGGGATGCAGCGAGGAGCGCACACGAGCTTGCCGGAGTGAGCTCGCGACGGGGAGCTTGCTGCGGAAGCTTTTCTGGTGAGTGGAGGCGAGGAAGAGCGAAGTGGACGCGTCCACTCTGCGCGGGCGACGCCGTGGAGGTCATGCACGTGACGGAAGCTGACATGCGGGGCCAGGAACGGTGTACGGGCGCCAAATGTCGACGGAGCTCTGCCGCCGGTTGGCCACGTCGACGAGCTCGGCGTCGATTCAGAAGAAACGATGACAGTCTGACAGAGCAACTTCACCGATGATTATCTCCCAAACCAGACCGAGTTAGAAGATGATGCAGTTGACAAAGTTGGAGTTCCAAATGAGTTCTACAACTTTGTCAACTAGAGCAAAGGCCAGATCGGACGGGATTGAGAGATATAGAGTTTTCAAAATCGATCGAGCAAACTGGTTTCGTTCCAAGACTTAGAAAATTTTCGAAGTGTTGGAAACAACCCCAAATCTGCCTTGTGGGTCCGTTTTGAGCTATTTGTGATCATTTTCATGAGATGGCCATAAAAGTACTTTTGTTCCTTATAAACTTTTCTACAACTTTGCTGTAGGAAGTTTTGACATGCGAACATTTTATGAAACACTTTTTAAAAGCCTAAGCAAAAGAGGTTTCTAGGGCCTATTTTCATAAGTATGACTTAGAAGCATATTTTGGAGAAGTGATCAACATGAACATTGTTCCCAAGATTAAGTTAAGCATAGATAAACTAATTACCAAGGTATTAAGCACAAACACAAGCATTGTTCACTCAAACATAAGCATAGGAAGCCTATTTAAGCAATTTAAAACACATTTTTGCATAGAATGACATGGCTCAAGAGAGATGATGATCATGATATGCTTTGAGTAGATGATGATGCTCATGCTATGCACATGATTGATGCAACCATAACACTGGGGTGTTACAGCCCTCATAAAAGTTCTAGAGCACAAGCCAATCTTCCTTTCCATGGTGGGGACAGGCTCAGACAATGTCCTACAGCCTTTCCCGTGCTTCAGGGATGGACTCGAGTGATGTTTGCTGGAAGTTGGATATCTCCCACCTTAGAGCACTGGTTTTGCTCAAGGGGAAGAACTTGACGAGGAACGCTGTGGAATATTTGTCCCATGTGTTGACAGCTTCCTTGCTCTTGTAGAACCACTGTTTCACTTTCCCCGCAAGGGAGAAAGGAAATAGGCAAAACTTGATGCTAGTTGATGCGACGTCTTTGATGATGATGGTGTCGCACAATTCAAGGAAGTGTTTGTGGACGGTCCTTATGTACCAAACATAATCATCAAATAAATAGAGAAAAGGATCCAAGTGCAACCAACACCCAAACTTAGGGTTTTATCTGACAGAATTCCATGAGTTTTGGTGTTTGTCTATTTCTACAGGGGGTTATCAGGAAATACGGAAGAAAGGCCCACACGTCAGGTTTACATAGAGATATTAACGTGCCGCGCAATTTTCTATCATCTAGAAGACTCCAGAAGCCACGGGAATGAACGGGAAGTTGATCGGGCCCGGGGGCAGGGCGCCCGCCCTCCCCCCTAGGGCGCCCGCCCTGGTGTAGAGTCGAATCAGGACCCGTCTCGTGGATTATGCTCCACCAACCTAAAGGATCAAGGATAACCGTTCAATCAATGTCGGTTTGATCCGACGGCCCAGATTCACTTGAGGGGACTATATAAGCAGACCCCGTAGCCCCTGGAGGAGAACAAGTTCATCATAGAGTTGAGAGGTGCCCTCGAAGGATAACCTTTCCTCTAAATAGAGTTAGGGCTTAGCATCCAATGTTAGAGTAGACTAGATCTACTAGACTGGGAGAGATAGAGTGGAGGTGTAGATCGGAGGAAGCCCAGCCTGTCGGTGTCTACTCCAAGGTTGTACCTGTGGGATCAAGTTCTCCTAACCTTAGGATTGCTCCTAGGATTCTTCAGTAATTCGACTTCTAAATTCTAGTAAGTTCTTGTCTTATTGTTCTTTGGTTTATGAGTTTACTTTAATCTCTTCCGGTTGAGTTTAGAGTAATCATTGCTAGCGTAAGCGTGGTGTTTGCGCTAGGGTACCCATAGATATCCCCCGACTAGCTGGACCGTGGTTGTAGCGAGGAACGTGACATTTCCGAGTTACCTTTGCAGCCCACATCTCGTTAGTAGGACGGGTAGGGTTTATAGGTACGGGTCGAACATCCTCTGTGGTGTCTAGGTTCCGTGAGCCTCCCCAATAGAACAGTAGATCATCCTTACTAAGGTTAGAACGAGACTACGGTTGTAGTCTTCTCTGTGCGTCGCTCACATCGAATCACATTCTTTGTAGCCTAAAGGGTAGTAGAAATATATTTGGTTAGTCAGATGCACGCTTTCTCCCAGTGGTAAAAATATTAATACGATACTCTGGATAACCTCCCGGGTGAAGTGCTCACCGATATCCGTGCGCTTACGGATCATTTCCTGATGGCGTTACCAAATATCAACAAGCATTTCTGGCGCCGTTGCCGGGGAGAAAGACAGTTTGCTGAGATAACTTTAAGTCTTGCTATTATCTTGTATTATACTTTTATACTTTTATTCTTTTATCTTGTTATTTTTTCCATCTTTGTGGATAACTCAAATTCTACACCTATTATTGAATTTTTTGCACCTTCGGAGACCAGCCAAAGACCATGGGAGTCAACAAGTCCTTTCTTTGCCCCTAATTATGATATGTGTCCGAAGTTGATTGCAATAGGTCAAAACCAACCCTTTTCTATAGCTGAGGTCCTATCTTTTAATCAAGAATATAATGAACTTTTAGCTACACCTAGGGAATCTCTTAATCTTCTATAAATTCTGGTTTAAACCTAGCCCTATAAGACCATGTTTTTCCTCGATATTTTCACATTGGTCTTAATCATATACCCTTTGGTAGAGTTTTTCTTTCTTTATCTGTTAGTAAAGCAAGGTATGTCTTCATTCGTGGACATCCTTCTTGCACTAGTCTTCATAGAAAAATCTTAGAGATAGAGAAGGAATCATCTCCTAGACGAGGAAAGGAAGTTTCAATAGCCAATTTCCAAACATTTCAATCCCATGATTCAGCTATCCAACCCATCCTTGAGCTTAATAATTTCTACTATGCTCTTTCTCTTGAACCTCTCGATGATCCTATGAATCTCTCTAGACATCCCATGCATAAGAATCACCAAGACCACAAGGAGGATCGAGAAGAGCAACATCAATGGCTAGAGGGCATTAAAAATCCATGTGCTATCGCCATTGAATGGATGGACAAGGAGGAAGCTGTTGATATTTGGTAACGCAATTAGAAAATGATCCGCAAGCGCACAGATATCGGTGAGCATTTCACCCGGGAGGTTATCCAGAGTTATCGTATTTATATTTTTACCACTGGGAGAAAGGGTGCATCTGACTAACCAAATCTATTGCTATTACCCCTTTAGGCTACAAAGAATGTCTCTCGATGTGAGTGATGTATAGATAAGACTGCAACCGTAGTCTCGTTCTAACCTTGGTAAGGATGATCTACTGTTCTATTGGGGAGGCTCACGGAATCTAGACAACACAAAGGATGTTCGACCCGCACCTATAACCCTACCCGTCCTGCTAACGAGATGTGATCTGCAAAGGTTACTCAGAAATGTCACGTTCCTCGCTACTACCACGGTCCAGCTAGTCAGGGGATATCTATGAGTACCCTAGCCTAAACACCACGTTTACGCCAGCAAGTGATTACTCTAATACTCAACTGGAAGAGGATTAAAGTAAACTCATAAACCAAAGAACAATAAAACAAGAACTTACTAGTATTAGAAGTTGAATTACTGAAGAATCTTAGAAGCAAGCCTCGGGTTAGGAGACTTGATCCCGTAGGTACAACTCGGAGTAGACACCGACAGGCCGGCCTTCCTCCGATCCACACCTCCACTCTATCTCTCTCAATCTAGTAGAAACTAGAAGATCTATTTCTACGTTACATTGGTTGCTAAGCCTAAAAAGAAATATTATTTAGAGAAGAGGTTTTCCTTCGAGGGCACCCCTCAATCTCTATGATAATTTCTTGTCTTCTCCAGGGGCCAGAGGAGCCTTGCTTATATAGTCCTCCCCTTCTATGCGTTTTTGGGTCGATAGGCGAGGTGGTACAATGTTTTCCTTGATCCAATAGGTCGGTGGAATATCCCGAGCGAAGAGAGTCCTGATTGGCATCCAGAGGGGGGCGGGCGCCCAGGTCACCAGGGCGGGCGCCCTGGGCCTGGCCCCGTTTCGCCTCTGCTTCGGTCTCGTGGCTTTTGGATTCTTCTAGATGGTAGAAAATTGCGCGGTGGGTTGATATCTCTATGTAATCCCGACATGTGGGCCTTTCTTCCTTATTTCCTGATAACCCCCTGCAGAAATAGACAAACACCAAAACTCGTGGAATTCTGTCAGATAAAACCCTAAGTCTAGATGTTGATTTCATTTGGATCCTTTTCTTTGTTTATTTGATAATTAAATTTGATACTTAAGGACCGTCAACAAACTCCCCCAAGCTTACCTCTTGCTCGTCCCTGAGCAAGGATAGACTCAGCTATGGATCATAAATTGTTGCAATATTTTTTAAAAAATTGATGTACACATGCTTTTTTAAATAAGATCTCATCTCTGAGTTAGAGTAAACTGTCAAGACTTAAAACTTGCTTACTTTACCTTCACCATGGGACTTGTAACTGTCACTTCTGTCTTGAGTGGTTAAAAGATAGAACAGTCTAGCCAAGTGCCATGTCTCTTATTCTTGATCAGCTATAGCTCTAGAGTTTTTGCAGATTTTCAAATAAAACTCAGAGATTCCTTGTATGATTCTCTCAGATCTCTCTTTTGTGGTATTTTTGGATCCTTACCAAGGCAGTGATGGTATATGCCTTCTCTCAAGATATGTAGTATTTGTGGTATGAAGCATAGTGACATTGTCTTCTCTCTCACCCTACTCTAATAAGGCTTTAATATCTGGAGCTCATAGGTGGGAGATAAAGTATACATACTTACAAGACATTTATTGCGTAGTCAAACCATGGATCCAAAGAAACAAATCAATAAGCCAAATCAAGATGTGCATGTGTGGCGAATGAATGGTGTATGGTGATGATAGTGATAACAATGGTGGAAGTAATGGTGGTGGAAGTCTAATTCTACTTTGCTCTTTGAGGGGATACATACCTTCCTTGCTTTTGAAACTTTATGAGGAGAATGAGATGCTCTTCTTTTTCTTTTCTCTCAGGTGGGTATCTTGCACCCCTAATTCTGTTGTCGGACACTTGTCCATTTTTACCTCTCATCTCACTTTTTCTTGTCTTTCGAGGTTCCGAGCACTTGCTCCTTTTTATTTCCTCGTATATTTTTTCTTCTTCTTTTTTTTAAGAGCACTCATCTCTTGAGATAATATAGCAAGTGGTAGTAACAAGATAACTTGAGCATTTATTTCACAAGGGAAAGACAGAAATATTTTTGGTTATTCTCTCCCGGATTAGGAGTAGAATATTTTTGAGTGGTTCTGGAGATAGAAATGGATGGATATATGTGGATGGTACTTCCGGAATAGAAGTAGCATATATGAGTGGACGTGCAAGTGAAATCTTGATTTAACCACATGACAAGCTCCTAAGGGTCTACACAGCTTGACCACACTCAATGCTCATAAGCAGTAAATAGTAAATGTGTGGCTCAAAGTCTAGCAAGCATGTATATATGGCTGTGGTAGGATTTTAAACTCTCATCATACAGGAACTCATCATGTGTTATTTTAAAGATTTTCAAAGATAAAATTCTCCAGAATTCTAGCATCTCTAGGAACAGATAAATAGCAGCTCAACCTTCCCATATCATATCCGTTAACGACTTAGACTTTAGATCAAGTACTCTTCCCACAAGTTTAGGTTTAGAGCAAGCTTTAAATTATAACAGTTATGCCTAAACTTGAGAGAGATTTCAATTTTAAGAACTAGTCATGGCAGAGCAACTATTCATCATTTCCATGAGAGAGCTTATCATGAGGGTTCATAGCAAATTTTATTTATTTATTTAGCAAACTAAGCAAAGATATATATATAAAAGCACAAAATCTTTATTTGGATTTTTCATAGTTTATGTATTTTAATATTCTAACATAATATAAGTACAAAGATAGGTAGAAATACTTAGCGTGATAAATGGGGGTGCTCTCCCCCGAGCTGAATTTTGACGTAATTTCTTCTGATGTAGCTAGCAGGTGATGGAGGTGTATTTGAAAGTCGACAGCACCCCGACAGCGATTAGGATGTCCTCCGTCTGCTAGTCTTCTTTGATCCTTGAATTCTGTGGAGCTCAAATAGACAACAAAGCTTTGTGGAACTGGTTAAGTGTTAGCATAAATATCTAGCCTTTATCATGTTGAGCCTCCTCAATATTACTTATTTAGCAGGATCATGCACTTATTATTTTTATATTTTTATTGTAAGATGAAAACTTATTTATTTTTTTTTCATGCCACCACAGTAAATGTACTTATGGGTTTTATGCCATGAGCATACTCACATGGGGCTTACTATTTTTTAACATTTATTTTCTTTTTAGGATAATACGAACATGATTAACTAAGTAAACTATTTGAAACAATTGAAAGGGAAAGGATAACTACCAAGTTTACCTCTTGGCAAGGCGTTCGGTGTTTTTAAGTCCACCGAATGGGACTCCTTGTGTTTCCAGTCATCCTGGGATTCGCTAGGTGGCGTAGTCGGTGATTCCGGTGGCGCCTCCTCTTTGTGTATAACTATGTTCTCTTTCCACACCTGACTCGGTGCTACGGTCTCCTCAGGACAGTTCCGTTCAAGTTGTATGTCTTCAGTCCTTATCACTTCTCCTTCGTAGTCTACCCGTCCGTCCTTGATGATTTGCCTCCTCTGGTTGCGGTTGCGTTGTCTTCTTCTTGTCCTGACCTGCTTAGAATCTTCAACTATAAAATCATTAAAGTAGTGGCGTACCTTCTCAGAGGGGAAGTGCATGTGGACTTCTCCGGTTCCAATATAGATAATGGCTTTGATAGTGCTGAGGAACGGTCTTCCAAGGATGGTGGATGGATCATACTCGTCTTCTCCCATGTCAATGACCTGAAAATTGTCTGAAGCTGAATGTATCTTGGTTGTAGGAGCATGGTTCCATGCAGGAGCTGATAAGTGACTGCGGCCATTATGTTGTCGTCAAATCCGGTGTCGTAGAGTGTCTTCTGAAAAGAGTATCTCCTTGAGCTGCAGTGACCATCTTAGCTGACTCGGTCCACATTTGTTTGTTCCTTTTCCTCCTGTTGGTCCTCTTCCTTGGTTCATGTCGGGATTGCTCTGAAGCTTGTGTAGTCTTGTTCTTGAAGGAAACTCTCCTTCTTCCCCTTGATGTAGAGACTGATCTTGGCAGCATTAGCGTAGATGACTGCTCTGGTGTTTAGGAATGGCCTCCCTAAGATGATGGGTGCCCTCTCCTCAGTACCAGTCTCTATCACCACGAAGTTTGCTGGAGCGTACAAGGTACCAACTCGGACACAGAGGTTCTTCAATATTTCCTTTAGGAAACTAAGTGTCTGATCTCCATTGTGTTTGTGCTTGTAGATCCCGGTTCTTCACTTGATGGAATCTGGGAGTTGTAAAACGCCTTCACGTTTCTCAAAATGTGTCCTGCTCATAGAGACAAGGCAGAGATCAAGTGCATGGGCCCTGTTGATGGAAAACACCAACAGAACCAAAAGTGTATTTGTTCTTCTCTAACCTTAAGCATAGTGAGCAAGGCAAAGTTGATGGATCATGAGTGTAGCATTTAAAACATTTGTTAGATGAGATGCTCAACCTAATGGAAAGATAATCTATCTATATTTATGTTTTGTTTATATCTTCCAAAGATAGAATGTGCAATACTTTAACTTATATGATTAGGAGTGTGGGATCATGAAGGTAGTACTAAGAACAAAGATTAAAGGACTAAACATGCTGAATTAATTGAGTTGGTTAATTTGGAGTTATAAATCATACATGTTTGTCTCTTTTATTCATGTGTATGCTAGAACCAAGGAGAACTTATAAAAGTGATAATCAAGTACTTTAAGATGTTATTGAAGAGTAATGGTATAGTATCACCTTGTGGAAGCTTTCCTTTCTTAGTGGTTGTGCATCGTGTTTGTGGCACCCTCTATGAATCATCTCTTGCTACGTCTTGCTTGTGCAAATGGTTAAACTTCATGTGTCTTCTTTATCTCCAATGAGTTTGTATCTCAGGACTTCCCAGGTTGATATTGAAAGTTTTCCTGCAGGGGTGAGTCCGACAAAATATACCAATGCCTACTCAAGCAGTTTTTAGTTCAGTAACCAAACTAGACTCCATGTCTAATCAGATTAAGGAAGGCTATTTAACCTAAGCACCATGCTTAATTTAAATGCCAATGGAAGTATGTCGAGTACTTCCAAACCAACACTTGCTAGTAAATAGACAAAGGTAGCATGATAGCATTTATAGAGATCTACTCAAGTGGAGATGAAGTAGTGTGATTAGTATTTAACAAATTGAGCATGTCTCAAAGGTAGGGACAACCAACATAGCAACATGGCAAATGATGTTGTAAAGTACTCCCCCAAGCTTGAATTTTGCAAAATTCAAGATTGGATGAATTTAATTCAATGTTATGGTTGGTTGGACATACCTTGTGCTTGTCATTCATCCGATCTTCTTGCTCCAATCCTGGAAAGGTTAGTGACGAGAATACCCGAAGGAATATTTCTACAATTATCTTTATATGCTCAATACACAAGGCAATGTTGCAAATAATTAGAAGTTCATGTTACGATCTGATAAGTGCTTGTTTAAGGACGCTAAGCTTGTCCTTGGGAAACCATTAATTTATGTCGGCGAAGTGGTTTCCCCTCCAACGCTGACCTATATCAAGATCAACTCAATGAGATCTGCAATATTTATTATAGACATATGCATCGACAACCGCCCTTTTAAAGTTTTTATAAATAAAAAGGAAGAGGGGGTTGGAGATCTCAAATGTGGTGATGATGGAGAGGCCGATTGATTGGGGAGATGTTTTATATGAGCAAGGTCTGGGTGATGTATTTATGAAATAACTTCCATGCTCACTGTTGTTTCTCTCATTCTCAAACTCCAAGGATGATTTTTCATGAATGCTTAAAATTCCTCTAGGATTGTCTCTCAAGTTTGTTTTATCTATCCATTCAATGGTGATAGCACATGGATTTTTAATGTCCTCTAGCCATTGATGTTGCTCTTCTCGATCCTCCTTGTGGTCTTGGTGACTCTTATGCATGGGATGTCTAGAGAGATTCATAGAATCATCGGGTGGTTCAAGAGAAAGAGCATAGTAGAAATTATTAAGCTCAAGGATGGGTTTGATAGCCGAATTATGGGATTGAAATGTTTGGAAATCGGCTATTGAAACTTCGTTTCCTCGTCTGGGAGACGATTCCTTCTCTATCTCTAAGATTATTCTATGAAGGCTAGTACAAGAAGGATGTCCACAAATGAAGACATACCTTCCTTTACTAATAGATAAAGAAAGAATGACTCTACCAAAGGTTATATGATTAAGACCAATTTGAAAATATCTAGGAAAAACATGGTCTTGTAGGGCTAGGTCTAAACCAGAATTTATAAAAAGATTAACATATTCCCTAGGTGTAGCTAAAAGTGCATTATCTTTTTGATTAAAAGATAGGACCTCGGCTATAGAAAAGGGTTGGTTTTGACCAATTGCAATCAACTCCGGACACAGATCATAATTAGGGGCAGAACGTGTTGACTCCCATGGTCTATGGCTGGTCTCCGAAGGTGCAAAAAATTTAATAATAGATATGGAATTTGAGTTATCCATAAAAATAAAAAGATAAAAGAATAAAAGTATAAAAGTATAATACAAGATAATAGCAAGACTCAAAGTTATCTCAGCAAACCGTCTTTCTCCTCGGTAACGGCGCCAGAAATGCTTGTTGATATTTGGTAACGCAATTAGAAAATGATCCGCAAGCGCACGGATATCGGTGAGCATTTCACCCGGGAGGTTATCCAGAGTTATCGTATTTATATTTTTACCACTGGGAGAAAGGGTGCATCTGACTAACCAAATCTATTGCTATTACCCCTTTAGGCTACAAAGAATGTCTCTCGATGTGAGTGATGTATAGATAAGACTGCAACCGTAGTCTCGTTCTAACCTTGGTAAGGATGATCTACTGTTCTATTGGGGAGGCTCACGGAATCTAGACAACACAAAGGATGTTCGACCCGCACCTATAACCCTACCCGTCCTGCTAACGAGATGTGATCTGCAAAGGTAACTCGGAAATGTCACGTTCCTCGCTACTACCACGGTCCAGCTAGTCAGGGGATATCTATGAGTACCCTAGCCTAAACACCACGTTTACGCCAGCAAGTGATTACTCTAATACTCAACCGGAAGAGGATTAAAGTAAACTCATAAACCAAAGAACAATAAAACAAGAACTTACTAGTATTAGAAGTCGAATTACTAAAGAATCTTAGAAGCAAGCCTCGGGTTTGGAGACTTGATCCCGTAGGTACAACTCGGAGTAGACACCGACAGGCCGGCCTTCCTCCGATCCACACCTCCACTCTATCTCTCTCAATCTAGTAGAAACTAGAACATCTATTTCTACTTTACATTGGTTGCTAAGCCTAAAAAGAAATATTATTTAGAGAAGAGGTTTTCCTTCGAGGGCACCCCTCAATCTCTATGATAATTTCTTGTCTTCTCCAGGGGCCAGAGGAGCCTTGCTTATATAGTCCTCCCCTTCTATGCGTTTTTGGGTCGATAGGCGAGGTGGTACTATGTTTTCCTTGATCCAATAGGTCGGTGGAATATCCCGAGCGAAGAGAGTCCCGATTGGCATCCAGAGGGGGGCGGGCGCCCAGGTCACCAGGGCGGGCACCCTGGGCCTGGCCCCGTTTCGCCTCCGCTTCGGTCTCGTGGCTTCTGGAGTCTTCTAGATGGTAGAAAATTGCGCGGTGGGTTGATATCTCTATGTGATCCCGACATGTGGGCCTTTCTTCCTTATTTCCTGATAACCCCCTGCAGAAATAGACAAACACCAAAACTCGTGGAATTCTGTCAGATAAAACCCTAAGTCTAGATGTTGATTTCATTTGGATCCTTTTCTTTGTTTATTTGATAATTAAATTTGATACTTAAGGACCGTCAACAGAAGCCTTAATGGATTCTGACTTTGGCTCAATTTCAAATGGTGAGTTCTTGACTCCCTTTGAAGATGAGACTCATCCAACTACAGAAGAGGACATAGGCGACACCAATCTAGGAGAAACTTCGAACATTCAGATTGGAGACGAAGATAACATTAATGAGCATGGAATTTATTTCATAACCACTTCGTTTACTCCATGCTCATATACAACATCTTCCCAATCTTTTGGTCTCTCCGACATCACCACATTTGAGATCTCCAACCCCCTCTTCCTTTCTATTTATGAAAACTTTAAAAGTGCGATTGTCGATGTATATGTCTATATTAAATATTGCAGATCTCGTTGAGTTGATCTTGATGTAGGTCAGCGTTGGAGGGGAAACCACTTCACCGACATAAATTGATGGTTTCCCAAGGACAAGCTTAGTGTCCTAAAACAAGCACTTATCAGATCATAACATGAACTTCTATTTTTTTTGCAACATTGCCTTGTGTATTGAGCATATAAAGATAATTGTAGAAATATTCCTTCGGGTATTATTGTCACTAACCTTTCTAGGATTGGAGCAAGAAGATCTGAGGAATGACAAGCGCAAGGTATGCCCAACCAATCATCATGCAACATTGAATTAAAATTCATCCAATCTTGAGTTTTGCAAAATTCAAGCTTGGGGGAGTACTTCACATGAAAACATCCTTTGCCAAGTTGTTATGTTGGTTGTCCCTACCTTTGAGACATGCTTGATTTGTTAAATACTAGTCACACTACTTCATCTCCACTTGAGTAGATCTCTATAAAAGCCATCATGCTACCTATGTTTATCCTAGTAAGTGTTGGTTTGGAAGTACTGGACATACTTCCATTGGCATTTAAATTAAGCGTGGTGCTTAGGTTAAATAGCCTTCCTTAATCTGATTAGACATGGAGTCTAGTTTGGTTACTGAACTAAAAACTGCTTGAGTAGGCATTGGTATATTTTGTCGGACAAACCCCTGCAGGAAAACTTTCAATATCAACATGGGAAGTCTCGAGATATAAACTCACATTGGAGATAAAGGAGACACCTGAAAATTTAATGATTTACACAAGGAAGACATAGCTCATTCATCATAGAGAGATGATCCATGGAAGGAGACAAAGTACATAAACAAGATACACACCCATTACGAATGGGAAGCTTCCACAAGGTGAGATGGTACCATCACTCTTTAATTAACGTAACATCTTAAGGTACTTGACTATCGCTTTTATAAGCTTCTCCTTGGTTCTGGCGTTCACATAAATAAAGAGACAAACATGTATGATTTATAACTCCAAATTAACCAACCCAACTGTCTAGGGTGTCAATAAGGGGTACCCTAACCAATGCGCATAATGAGTGGACCCGCATGTAAATTGAGGCCCCCGACTCGACGCCCCCCCGTTCCCACAAGCGACTGCCAGAATGTGATGACGACCATAGCCTTGAACGTGGAGAAATGGTCGTGTGAGTCGGCAATAGCTCAACTGAATGGCAACCGTCGAATACAGAACTGGCTCGTACGAATCAACAGGTCTCGAGCGCAAGGACGCCGCCTGCCGCCTGACGCGAGTACGGGAATCAGGGCATTTAATGCGCCTGCCGCGTTCTCAGCTAACCCGACAGTCACGGGAAGCGTGATAGGGAGCAAGCACCCATCCAATCACCCCTTTTTTGCAGCTTTATCCTTTCAGTAGAGTCAGAGTAAGGCTGAGCGCAGTGAGACAGAAGGAACGTCGTGTCATGGCCCCCCTCGGGATGTCCAAAGTCAGCGCTTCGTTCAGCAGGGCTTTGCACGGCATCCGACCCTCGAGCGGGCATGTTCCTTCCCAGAGAAGAGTTGGGCGATGAAAGACGGCACCTCAACCACTCTGACACGACTACAGCTATGACGTACAAGTGTGCCCATGGTTAAGCCGGTCTAGGACAGCGCGCAGGAGCCGAAATCAGGGGCACGCGTAATCATCACCCAAGTTCTGTGTAACAAGACGGCTCGAGGCCACGCCGGTACGGAAGCCTCGAGTAGGTCAGCGCGCCGCACCCCTATCGACCCCTACTCTATCACCTACGTCGTGTAACCTAGGTATGTCCTTGGACTATAAAAGGGGAGGCATAGGAAGAGATACGTAGAGGACAACAACACACTACCTCGGTCTAGAACTTAGAATTCATCAGAACACCAACTTGTATTCGCCCCTATACAAACACTTAGGTGCAAGATAATAGAAACATCCCCCCGCTGGACGTAGGGCCTTCTCTTGCCCAAACCAGGATAAATCTTTGTGTCTTTCTTGCATCACCATCTGGGAAAGGGAACACGCACACAAGTTTTACTCGTTGGTGTGACCCCCTGGGGAAAAACACTGACAGTTGGCGCGCCAGGTAGGGGTCCTGCATGTTTTTCTCACTGACTTTCCACCTCTTTCCAGATGGCCACTCTCGTTTCACCGATCCTGCGCTCCACGGTGATTTGGTTTGGGAGTCTCGAGTTCATGTCTACCAGTTTCGGCTATAACATGATCCTGCCCTCGGTCAAAGGACTGGGAGGAGATCGTGTAACACCCTAGGTGTTAAGCATGCACTTAGCCTTGGCAAAGAAATGCATAAGCATCCTCATCAATCATAAGCATCATAAGCATGTCATTCTCTTCAAGTATGATTTTATGTGCATCATTTCATGAGTTTTAAACATGTTAAAATGTGATGCTTGCTTTAAAAATTGTGAAATAGTCGAACTAGGTTGGTTTATGTGTAAGAAGAATTAAGAACATTTTTGTGCAATTTTTGGAGCTATGGAATTTGAGAAATGGGATTTATACAAAAATATCCAAAAATAATTTATTTAAAACCTAGAACTGAGTTTTAACTTGTAATTCAAATTCTGTTTGGAATTTGGTCTTGCTTGTTAAGGCAAAGTTGTAGAGTTTTTGTTTTGGAACAACTTTGTTTTTCGGAGCAAGAGGTGAAAATGATTTTAAATTGGTCCAAATGAATTTAGAAAGAATTTGAGAAAAGAATTTCAAAAAAAAAAGAGAAAGGGGGCAGGCGCTGCTGGGCCGACCCGCCTCCCTTCTGGCCCAGCTGGGCAGCGCGGCCCGCTCCCCCTGCTCTCTCTCCCGCGCGCGCGGCGCCCGCCTTGCTCCACCCGGCGCCGGCCACGTGGCGGCCGTACGCCGGCGTTGGGCGCGCCGCGGCCGGCCTCCAACCCCCCCTGGTCGGGACGCCGGCGCAGGCTCCCAGGCCACTCCCTCCATTCTGTCTCCCCCGCGCCCTCCTTCTCCTTCCTCCTCCGCTCGCACCGCGCAGCAGCAGCCGCTCCTCCGCGCGCCATTGCCGGAGAGAGCTCCGCCGCTCGTCGCCGGCCACACCAGAGCCTCAAGCTCGACGCCGAGAGGCACCAGGGCACTCGCCGTCGCTAGGGTAAGCTCGTGCGAACGTTCTACCGAGGTGAGAGTCCGTCGAGCGCCGTGAATCGCTCGCCGGAGTTACCCCGAGCTCGCCGGAGTACTCCGCCGCGACGGATCTAGCGTTTCCCTGCCTCTTTTCGCTCGTTCTCTGTTGCGCTAGGTCGGTAGGAAGGTGAGGTAGCTCGGAGAGACGTTTGCGCACGCTCTACCGCGCCAGAGCAGCCTGGCCACGGCGAGCAGCGCCGCCGTGCCGCCATGCATGCTCGCCGGAGGTGTTCCGGCCGTCCTCTGGTAGATCCAAGGGTACCGCTGGGTTCGTCTTGCTGCGGGGAGCACGTTGGTGCTCACCTCGTGGCCGGAGACCTCACCGCCGGCGAGGTCCGCTCGTCGGAGGTGAGCTCCCTCTCGGTCTCGCTGACTGGTGGGGTCGGGGACCCACTGTCAGTCGCAGGGGTACCCCGGTGGGTGTAGATCTGGGTGTGCGTAGCATTTTTCGTCGGTTTTCTTGAAAAAGTTTTTTCCAGAAATTGATTTAATGTTTGTAAAATCTATATCTTGAGTTCTACAGCTCCAAAATGAATGAAATAAATTTTGGTGTGCTCTATATTTCCAGATCTACAGTTTGATGTAATTGCATGTCATGTTGGAGTAACTTTTCTGTGTGAATATATTTTATCCATGATTTTGTTAAACTTGGAAAATGCATAGTAAATAAAATATGGCTCAGAAAAATGTGAAACTTGATTTGTTGGCTTTGCATGTGTGGTTGCTCACTGGGAAAAAGTGGGTACATATTATTTGGTGTATAAATGAATTTATGGTAATTTAAATGCTTGCATGGCAGTGATTTATGATTTTTAATAATTAATTGGGTCATGCAATAAATCTGGAAAATTTTGTGGGTGTTTCTTATGATATTATGCAAATTGTAAAAATATGAAATCTGTTGTTTAACACTTGTATCCCAGTAGAGTGATTTTACTTGCCTTATTAATTAATCTTGTAATTTTTGTGGCTCAAAATAAGTATCCAAAAATCATGAAAAATTTACAGTAGACTTTATGCTTAGCTGGTAGTCTCCTGTAATTTTTGTGGAATTTATTGATGAACAGAATTGCATTTGATTTTTAATGGGCTTAGAAATGAATAAAGAAAACTATGAAGGGTGTATATATATAGGTTGAATGGAATAAGTTGGGTTTGGTGTATCTTTGAAGCATCATGGGGGTTGCTGGTTGCATTTGAAAAATATCTGTAGAAGAGAATGCAACAGATGCTTAATTTAGTTATTGTTCCCGGATGATGTTGACTACCTTGTAATAAGCATGACCAAGTGCATCACCTATGCATCATAACATGACTCCTTTGACACTCTCTCTTGCAAGCATCCACTCGGGCATCTCACACTCTACTCATGAGCATATATGCATCATACAGGCTCGCAGGAGAACGAAGTGGGACCCGAGGAACCCGAGGAGATACAGGAGCAGGAACCTCCGGAAGCACAGGAACCCGGAGAGAAATTGCAAGAGTGTCCGGATCACCGACCCAGCACGTTTGAGAAAGGCAAGCCCCGGAGCATTCTAAGTCTCCCTATTCTCGCTAACTTATATAAAGTGCTATACTTGTTCTACTGTAGTGCATATTAAGTGATAGGAGTTGCCTGATACCGTTGCTGCATGAGTACTCCTTGTTATTTCTACTCATTCAACAACCTTGTCCTATGTAGATAGGCACGGAGTCTATGCTTAGCTTGCTTAGTTCGGTAGAAGTCGGGTGATTCCCTGTCACCTGCAAGACAAAGGTGGATACCTGCTTGTTTAAGCATTGGTTGCTCGGGGAAAAGAATAACCAAGTGTGGAATGAATTTGGAGACCGGGCAAGGTCTTATGGTGGGTTGACCATGGTGCCCCTACCTGTGTCGATTAAGGACCGATCGTTGACGGCCCTCTTGTCATGTTGAACGCATGCCCCACACTTAGCTGGAAGGATAAGTCGTTCCGACCGCGAAGCCTGAACACTACCCGGGCCGGGAATCGAGCCGCCATGCGCTGTATTGGTGTTGGTTGAGGAGAACGACGAGGGCGCGGCGCGCAACCTTGGTATACCTTGGATACCTCGGTCGCCGGAACGGTCCTCGGGTACTGGCGGTGCCTGCCGAACCCGCGAATTGGTCCTGGATAGTGTAATACGGTGATCTGTAGCTCACTTGATCAGTGAGTGTGGTTTGTGTGGGGAATACCTCGCCAGCTGGTTAGAAATCGATTCGAATCGCCATCGCTCCTGGATAGTGAGCACTTGACATGAGCTTCGTCCTCGTAGTAAGGACTATGGAACACTCGGGTTATAATGATGAATGGTTTAAGAAATGCTATGATGAGGTATTATCATAGACTCATACTTGCTTGTAATAGCATAGGAGCAAACCTAGATAATAGGTAATGATACTTTCAACTTGAGCAGGTTAAAAGAAGAAAATATTTATGTAGGTTAGGGTAATAAAACCTTGCGGTCTTTGCAAAATGGTTGTCAGCTACCCCACTAAATAGCCTTCATGATCCTTGATGAGTCTTTATTTTAAGTTTTATGGCGGGTAAGTCTAGCTGAGTACCTTCTCGTACTCAGGGTTCTATTCCCATGTTGTTTTGCAGATGGTCAAATGTACTATGGTTATTGCATCCTCTGTCTATACCCGGCTATGGGTGATGACTAGACCAAGGGCGATGGTCACTCTGTCTCTTCCTTTGCTTTTGTGGGAATGACCAAACTATGGCACTGTATCAGACTTATCGTGTGTGTTGTAATTTCGAACTATGAAGCTTCCGCTACTTGAAGAACTTGGTTTGTAATAACTTAAGTACTCCGATGTGTTTCCTGAATGATGTAATCTGAATGTACTTATGGATGGCGGCCGCTAAACTTATTACGATCTTGGTTGTATGCGATGTGTGGTTTGAAATCCTTCGAGATTTCACGGACTACCGGGATTATATGGGCTTAAGCGTGATGATTCGACTATGCAAATGGTCACTATTAGGCTTAATCTCTTATAATTTGGTCGGTTCTGTTACAGCTGGCATCGAAGCCAGGTTTAGCGAGTTACTGTTCATAAGTACGTTTTAAACAAAAGTCTAAACCGGTTTAGTAAAGGATTTAATTAATTAATTAATAATGATCAAGGTGTTAAACTAAGTTTTGGGAAAATTATCTAGTGTGCCATGGTCATATCCTTTATGCCCAGTTAAGGACTCTAAGGTGGCTAGCTAAGTACTGACTTGGGGGTTAATGCATCATATTTTTATTTCGTCGCTCATACGGTGTGCAATAGTATGAGTGCCATTCATTTGAGTGGTAATGTATGGATCAATTCTTCCTCTACGCCATGGTAAGTGGGAGTTGTGAGAGCATGATCGGATACACTGCCGGTCTAGGGAAGTGTTGTCAGGTGCTGTGTCATGCACACATGTTGGTGTGTCTTGGGAACGGTACCGCATGCTGGGAATTCCGTCCTGAGAGGCGATGCCGTCATTAGGGCGATGATGTGGGTAGTGACACGTCACATGCATGGACGGGTGTCTGTGTATGTGAAGTGTATAGTTTTAAATTTTGTTCTGCACGATCATACTGTGGGTGGGCTGAAATGAGTTTTCTGCAGGTACCCTAACCACGTTCTCGCTTAGAACGCTAGTTACGTTATGAGCGAACGTTGTATGCCACCGCGTATACCGCTTAGTGTTAACCTTTGTTTTCTAAGTTTGTGAGATCGTAAGTTCGTTCATGCATCATGTGCATTTCATATCATTGCTTACTTTCCCCCTTAATTTAATCTGTCCCAATTTTAAATGAAATAAATAAAGGTAATCCTCGCTCTTACCCACGGTATTCCATTTGCAGCAGATGGCACGCACTAGGCTCACCGCTCGCAAGTCCACTGGTGGGCGGGCCCCTCGCCGTCCGTTGGCAGCTAGGAGCTCGCGACATAAGAGCAAGTTCCTAGAGGAGTTTGGGATGCCCACTTTGCTTTGGAGGGTGCTCAGTTCGATGGGGTATCCCGAAGGAAGGGAGCCTCGCTACTGTTGGGATAAGGAGCCGCTTGGTGACGAGACCCTGGTGGGGATCGAGGCAGTTGTCCCTACCAGTGGAGGAGACCCTGCTTGGGGCGGTTGGGTGTACGAGTCCCGAGGTGTCACGCCTTTCCACGGTGCCAGCAGGGCAGCTTTCGCAGTTTTGAGGGACCTCATGGAGAGGTTTCCACAGGAGCTGGCCCACGCCTTCGCTGGGGTGTTTCCCCGGGGTGACCCTTACACTTCGGTGTGGGATCAGTCCGAGGTGAATGCTCTAGAAAGGAGTGCGGATGAGGACCAGCACAGTGACAGTGCAGCTATGAGTGCCATGTACGTGTTGATGAAGACCTATGGAGGCCTAGAGCGTTGTTTGGGTCGCTTGTCCGGGTCTCTTCTCACCGTCCAGGATGAGAAGCGTCAGTTGCAGCGTGAGTTTGACTCTGAGGTTGAGAGGCTACAGGCAGAGTTGGCTCGTGTGACCAGAGAGAGAGACCAGGCAGTCCAGAAGAACAGTGAGCTGAGTCAGGACCTGCTTGCAGTGCGGGAGCAGAAGGACAGGGTGACTACTGCTCATAGGAACTGCGAGCGCATGCTAGTCCATGTGCTTGGACAGAGGAATGAAGCTTGGCACGAGGAGGACACTTTGAGGGCCCGACACCTGGAGCTAGAGCAGCAGCTAGCTAATGCCGAGGAGTACAATGAGAACTTGCATGAGGAGATCCACCAGCTGCATAACCAGCTCCACCCTCACCACCTGCCTGGAGCAGCGGAGCTAGACTCTGAGGACAAGATGGACGCGGATCCCGAGATAGGAGCTGCTGCTAGTGGTGACGAGGATGAGGATGGCTCTGGCATGGACAGTGATCATAGCGACTAGATGCTAGGGCTCTAGAGCTAGTCCTTCTCCTTTTGTGTTGTATGTTGCATGGCATGTCGTGTACTTTGGATCTGAGCTATGTAAGACCTTACGAGTTATGTTGAAAGTCCAGTGTATGTATGCTGGCAAGTTGGATGTACGCGAACCTTGTTGCGTGAATGTTAAGTAATCTGTTAGTGATGTTGTGCGTGGATGATGAGTTGTTGTGCCTTTGTTTATTGTGTGAATTTATTCCCTCAGTAAATTCAGTATGGCACGATTTTACACATTTTCTACCGGTTGATAGCAACTCCTAACGATTGCTTATCATTGGCGTATGCAGATGGTGCAAACACGTGGCGGGGGTAACAGCAATCCGGGTCTTGGAGCTGGTACATCCGGAGGTGGGGCTCAACGGAATGAGGACCGAGCACTAACACCACCACCACCACCTCCCCCGTACACTGCGGATGTGTTTTTCGCGCAGTTTCTGGGGAGCCAACGCAACATGGAACAGGTGCAGTGCAACATGGAAGAAGCTTTGCGCAACATAGCTGACAACACCCGTCGTGGAGATAATCAGGGTGGCCGGGAGGTCAACCAGTACAGTTCGTTCAAGGACTTCATGGATACCAAGCCACCAATCTTTAAGGAGGCCTTGGAACCGCTCGAAGCAGATGAGTGGATCAACACCATGGAGCAGAAGTTTCGTCTTCTCCGAATGACAGAAGAACTCAAGGCTGAGTATGCGGCACATCAGTTGCAAGGACCTGGTGGGATTTGGTGGTCCCATCACCGTACCACCTACCCAGAGGGGACACCAATCACCTGGAACCGCTTCACCACCGCTTTCCGGGGAAATTACATTCCTCCTGGTGTGGTTGAAATGAAGGTTGGGGAGTTCATGAGGCTGTCCCAAGGGACGAAGTCTGTGAAGGAGTATCTACACGCTTTCAACAATCTCGCTCGCTATGCCCCTGAGTTTGTGAACACGGAGGCTAAGAAGATTGCTAGTTTCCAGAGAGGCTTGAATCCAAAGATGTTGAAGAACATGGGTACAGGGGCCAGGGCTACTTTCAATGCCTATATCAGTGACTGTCTGACCCAAGAGAACAATAACAACAACTACAGTGCATCCAAGTCACGTAAAAGGGCTTTTGAAGCAGGATCATCCCAGTCCAGGGCACCAGTGGCAGGGCGACAGCAGTATCGTCCTCCTGCCCCGGGTGCTAGGTTCCGACCACCGCAGAGAAGGAACACCGGGCATCCAACCCAGCAGAAGCCGTACAAGGTGGCGATAGCTCCTGCCAAGCCAAAGGCAATTCAAGCCGCAGCACCTGCCGCCAACAATGCGCCCAAGGGTCCGTGCTATAACTGCCACAAGATGGGGCACTTTGCTAAGGAATGTCCCTACCCCAAAAGGCAGCAACCAACCTATCCAGCTCGTGTGCATCATACCTCGATTGAGGAAATCCTGGAAGGAGAACCGGTAACAGCTGGTATGTTTTCTCTCAACCAACATCTTGCAGTTGTTTTGTTTGATTCTGGATCATCGCATTCATTCATGAGCCAAGCATTTGCACAAAAGCATAATCAACCAGTTACAGATCTGGGCTATGGCTACCGCATCAGCTCAGCAGGGGCAGATGTGTTGACCAATAGAGTGGTCCGAGGGGCAACCCTGGATGTAAGTGGCCGAGTTTTTCGGGTAAATCTAGTGGTCATGCCTGGGTTAGTTTTGGATGTTATCATGGGCATGAACTGGATGAGAGAATGGGATGCTGTCATAGATACTGGAAAGAGGATGTTATCTCTCAGAGAACCACAGGGCAGTAACTCTTTTCAAGTACCTCTGCCCCATCGTCTTGACTTTGCTAGCATCTCCTGTGCTACACACGTGGTCCCTTTACCACAGATTCCAGTAGTCTGTGAGTTCCCTGATGTGTTTCCCGAGGAATTACCAGGACTTCCCCTAGATAGGGAGGTAGAGTTTGCAATCGAGTTGATACCAGGTACAGCACCAATATCTAGAAGGCCGTACCGGATGCCACCAAACGAACTCACAGAGCTGAAGAAGCAACTGAAGGAGTTACTAGAAAAAGGGTTCATCTGGCCAAGCTCGTCGGAATGGGGTTGTCCAGCGTTGTTTGTGAAAAAGAAGGATCAGTCGTTGCGCATGTGCGTGGACTATCGTCCACTCAATGCAGTGACAATCAAAAATAAGTATCCCTTGCCAAGGATTGATATCCTGTTTGATCAGTTATCCAAGGCAAGAGTGTTTTCTAAGATAGATTTGAGATCTGGGTATCACCAAATCAAGATTCGTCCGCAAGATATCCCGAAGACTGCTTTTTCCACCAGGTATGGGTTGTACGAGTATCTTGCCATGTCCTTTGGGTTGACAAATGCTCCTGCATACTTTATGTATCTGATGAATTCAGTCTTTATGCCGGAATTGGATAAGTTTGTTGTAGTGTTTATCGATGATATCCTGGTGTATTCAGAAAATGAGCAAGATCACGCCGAGCATCTGAGAATCGTGCTGACACGGTTACGAGAGCATCAGCTATATGCCAAGTTCAGCAAGTGTGAGTTCTGGTTAAAGAAAGTTCCTTTCCTAGGGCACATTCTGTCTGAAGAAGGAATTGCTGTGGATCCATCAAAAGTGCACGAAGTCATGGACTGGAAGGCACCAACTTCGGTCTCGGAAGTTAGAAGTTTTCTTGGTCTGGCCGGGTATTATCGTCGTTTTATACCTGACTTCTCCAAGATTGTTAAGCCAATGACAAGTTTGCTACAAAAGGACCATAAGTTTGTCTGGACGGAAGGGTGTGAGTTAGCCATCCGCACCTTGCGAAAGTTGCTAACCACTGCTCCCGTTCTGGCACAACCTAATATAGAGAAGCCTTTTGATGTGTTTTGTGACGCATCGAAGAGTGGCCTGGGGTGTGTGTTGATGCAAGATGGCAGGGTGATAGCTTATGCTTCCCGACAGTTGCGAAAGCATGAAGTCAACTATCCAACGCACGACCTTGAGTTAGCAGCAGTGGTACATGCTTTGAAGATCTGGAGACATTATCTGCTAGGAAATAAGTGTCACATTTACACCGATCACAAGAGTTTGAAGTACATCTTCACTCAGTCCGAGCTGAATATGAGGCAACGACGGTGGTTAGAGCTAATCAAGGATTATGATTTGGAAGTTCACTATCATCCAGGCAAAGCTAATGTGGTCGCAGATGCCTTGAGTCTCAAACCGCACTATCAAATGGTTCAACCGTTGTTTGAAGAAGGGTTCAATCTTATGCATCCTGAGGTCTTATGTCATATACAACTCAGTTGTTCACTCGAGAGTCAAGTCATTGAAGGTCAGAAAACAGACAAGGGTATTTTCCACATCAAAGAGAAGATCAAAGATGACCCAAAGACTCAGTTTCGGGTTGATGAGAAGGGGGTACTGTGGTTTCAACAGCGGTTAGTGGTCCCGAGAGATCGGGAGTTGAAGAATCGCATCATGGATGAAGCCCATCTCTCTAAGCTTTCTATTCATCCTGGCAGCAGCAAAATGTATCAAGATCTAAGGCCCCACTTTTGGTGGACCAAGATGAAGAAAGAAATAGCCGCTTATGTGGCCCGTTGTGACACGTGTTGCAGAGTTAAGGCCATCCATATGAAACCTGCAGGTCTGTTACAACCGTTATCAGTTCCGGAGTGGAAATGGGAAGAGGTCAGTATGGACTTTATCACCGGCTTACCGACAACCAGGAAGGGGAATGACTCGATTTGGGTAATCATAGATCGATTAACTAAGTCGGCTCATTTCATTCCAGTCAAGAACACATACAGACCTCCCGAGTATGCTAATATATATATGGCTGAGATCGTCAAGTTGCATGGTATCCCCAAAACCATCATATCGGATAGAGGACCGCAGTTCACTGCTCACTTCTGGGAGCGCATGCATAAGAGTTTGGGGACCAGTTTGATAAGAAGCACGGCGTATCATCCCCAGACTTCAGGCCAAACAGAGAGGCTAAACCAAGTGTTAGAAGATATGCTGAGGGCCTGTGTGCTATCGTCCAAGGGATCGTGGGAATCATGGTTACCTTTGGCTGAGTTCTCATACAATAATAGTTATCAAGAGAGCATCAAGATGGCCCCGTTCGAAGCTTTGTATGGGCAGAGATGTCGAACTCCGTTAAACTGGGTGGAACCTGGTGAAAGGAGATACTATGGTATCGACTTTGTGAATGATGCCGAGAAAAAGGTGCAGATTATACAGCAACATATGCAAGCAGCGCAATCACGACAGAAGAGTTATGCTGACAAGAGGAGAAGGCCGCTTGAGTTCAAAGTAGGCGACTATGTGTATCTCAAGGTTACGCCAATGAAGAAAATTCAATGTTTCCGAGTTCGAAGCAAGCTTGCACCCCGATATGTGGGACCATACCCAGTGCTAGAAAGGAAAGGCCCAGTGGCCTACAAGATTCAGTTACCTGAAGAGATGAGCTCGATCTTTCCGGTCTTCCATGTGTCTCAACTGCGGAAATGTCTGAAAGTACCGGAGCAAAGAATTGAACCTCGAGGAATCAAGATAAAAGCAGACCTAGAGTACAAAGAGCAGCCAGTGGGGATTGTGGATACCAAGGAGCGAGTAACCCGAAACAGAGTTGTTCGAACATACAAAGTGGTGTGGAGTCATCATGACGATAGGGATGCCACTTGGGAAACAGAGGATTACTTAAAAACAGTTTATCCAAAATTTCATAAGAAATGGTTAGTAACCCCAAAATCTCGGGATGAGATTTCCGTAAGGGGGAAAGGGCTGTAACACCCTAGGTGTTAAGCATGCACTTAGCCTTGGCAAAGAAATGCATAAGCATCCTCATCAATCATAAGCATCATAAGCATGTCATTCTCTTCAAGTATGATTTTATGTGCATCATTTCATGAGTTTTAAACATGTTAAAATGTGATGCTTGCTTTAAAAATTGTGAAATAGTCAAACTAGGTTGGTTTATGTGTAAGAAGAATTAAGAACATTTTTGTGCAATTTTTGGAGCTATGGAATTTGAGAAATGGGATTTATACAAAAATATCCAAAAAGAATTTATTTAAAACCTAGAACTGAGTTTTAACTTGTAATTCAAATTTTGTTTGGAATTTGGCCTTGCATGTTAAGGCAAAGTTGTAGAGTTTTTGTTTTGGAACAACTTTGTTTTTGGGAGCAAGAGGTGAAAATGATTTTAAATTGGTCCAAATGAATTTAGAAAGAATTTGAGAAAAGAATTTCAAAAAAAAAAGAGAAAGGGGGCAGGCGCTGCTGGGCCGACCCGCCTCCCTTCTGGCCCAGCTGGGCAGCGCGGCCCGCTCCCCCTCCTCTCTCTCCCGCGCGCGCGGCGCCCTCCTTGCTCCACCCGGCGCCGGCCACGTGGCGGCCGTACGCCGGCGTTGGGCGCGCCGCGGCCGGCCTCCGACCCCCCCTGGTCGGGACGCCGGCGCAGGCTCCCAGGCCACTCCCTCCATTCTGTCTCCCCCGCGCCCACCTTCTCCTTCCTCCTCCGCTCGCACCGCGCAGCAGCAGCCGCTCCTCCGCGCGCCATTGCCGGAGAGAGCTCCGCCGCTCGTCGCCGGCCACACCAGAGCCTCAAGCTCGACGCCGAGAGCACCAGGGCACTCGCCGTCGCTAGGGTAAGCTCGTGCGAACGTTCTACCGAGGTGAGAGTCCGTCGAGCGCCGTGAATCGCTCGCCGGAGTTACCCCGAGCTCGCCGGAGTACTCCGCCGCGACGGATCTAGCGTTTCCCTGCCTCTTTTCGCTCGTTCTCTGTTGCGCTAGGTCGGTAGGAAGGTGAGAAGCTCGGAGAGACGTTTGCGCACGCTCTACCGCGCCGGAGCAGCCTGGCCACGGCGAGCAGCGCCGCCGTGCCGCCATGCACGCTCGCCGGAGGTGTTCCGGCCGTCCTCTGGTCGATCCAAGGGTACCGCTGGGTGCATCTTGCTGCGGGGAGCACGTTGGTGCTCACCCCGTGGCCGGAGACCTCACCGCCGGCGAGATCCGCCCGTCGGAGGTGAGCTCCCTCTCGGTCTCGCTGACTGGTGGGGTCGGGGACCCACTGTCAGTCGCAGGGGTACCCCGGTGGGTGTAGATCTGGGTGTGCGTAGCATTTTTCGTCGGTTTTCTTGAAAAAGTGTTTTCCAGAAATTGATTTAAAGTTTGTAAAATCTATATCTTGAGTTCTACAGCTCCAAATTGAATGAAATAAATTTTGGTGTGCTCTATATTTCCAGATCTACAGTTTGATGTAATTGCATGTCATGTTGGAGTAACTTTTCTGTGTGAATATATTTTATCCATGATTTTGTTAAACTTGGAAAATGCATAGTAAATAAAATATGGCTCAGAAAAATGTGAAACTTGATTTGTTGGCTTTGCATGTGTGGTTGCTCACTGGGAAAAAGTGGGTACATATTATTTGGTGTATAAATGAATTTATGGTAATTTAAATGCTTGCATGGCAGTGTTTTATGATTTTTAATAATTAATTGGCTCATGCAATAAATCTGGAAAATTTTGTGGGTGTTTCTTATGATATTATGCAAATTGTAAAAATATGAAATCTGTTGTTTAACACTTGTATCCCAGTAGAGTGATTTTACTTGCCTTATTAATTAATCTTGTAATTTTTGTGGCTCAAAATAAGTATCCAAAAATCATGAAAAATTTACAGTAGACTTTATGCTTAGCTGGTAGTCTCCTGTAATTTTTGTGGAGTTTATTGATGAACAGAATTGCATTTGATTTTTAATGGGCTTAGAAATGAATAAAGAAAACTATGAAGGGTGTATATATATAGGTTGAATGGAATAAGTTGGGTTTGGTGTATCTTTGAAGCATCATGGGGGTTGCTGGTTGCATTTGAAAAATATCTGTAGAAGAGAATGCAACAGATGCTTAATTTAGTTATTGTTCCCGGATGATGTTGACTACCTTGTAATAAGCATGACCAAGTGCATCACCTATGCATCATAACATGACTCCTTTGATACTCTCTCTTACAAGCATCCACTCGGGCATCTCACACTCTACTCATGAGCATATATGCATCATACAGGCTCGCAGGAGAACGAAGTGGGACCCGAGGAACCCGAGGAGATACAGGAGCAGGAACCTCCGGAAGCACAGGAACCCGGAGAGGAATTGCAAGAGTGTCCGGATCACCGACCCAGCACGTTTGAGAAAGGCAAGCCCCGGAGCATTCTAAGTCTCCCTATTCTCGCTAACTTATATAAAGTGCTATACTTGTTCTACTGTAGAGCATATTAAGTGATAGGAGTTGCCTGATACCGTTGCTGCATGAGTACTCCTTGTTATTTCTACTCATTCAACTACCTTGTCCTATGTAGATAGGCACGGAGTCTATGCTTAGCTTGCTTAGTTCGGTAGAAGTCGGGTGATTCCCTGTCACCTACGAGACATAGGTGGATACCTGCTTGTTTAAGCATTGGTTGCTCGGGGAAAAGAATAACCAAGTGTGGAATGAATTTGGAGACCGGGCAGGGTCTTATGGTGGGTTGACCATGGTGCCCCTGCCTGTGTCGATTAAGGACCGATCGTTGACGGCCCTCTTGTCATGTTGAACGCATGCCCCACACTTAGCTGGAAGGATAAGTCGTTCCGACCGCGAAGCCTGAACACTATCCGGGCCGGGAATCGAGCCGCCATGCGCTGTATTGGTGATGGTTGAGGAGAACGACAAGGGCGCGGCGCGCAACCTTGGTATACCTTGGATACCTCGGTCGCCGGAACGGTCCTCGGGTACTGGCGGTGCCTGCCGAACCCGCGAATTGGTCCTGGATAGTGTAATACGGTGATCTGTAGCTCACTTGATCAATGAGTGTGGTTTGTGTGGGGAATAACTCGCCAGCTGGTTAGAAATCGATTCGAATCGCCATCGCTCCTGGATAGTGAGCACTTGACATGAGCTTCGTCCTCGTAGTAAGGACTATGGAACACTCAGGTTATAATGATGAATGGTTTAAGAAATGCCATGATGAGGTATTATCATAGACTCATACTTGCTGTTAATAGCACAGGAGCAAACCTAGATAATAGGTAATGATACTTTCAACTTGAGCAGGTTAAAAGAAGAAAAGATTTATGTAGGTTAGGGTAATAAAACCTTGCGGTCTTTGCAAAATGGTTGTCAGCTACCCCACTAAATAGCCTTCATGATCCTTGATGAGTCTTTATTTTAAGTTTTATGGCGGGTAAGTCTAGCTGAGTACCTTCTCGTACTCAGGGTTCTATTCCCATGTTGTTTTGCAGATGGTCAAATGTACTATGGTTATTGCATCCTCTGTCTGTACCCGGCTATGGGTGATGACTAGACCAAGGGCGATGGTCACTCTGTCTCTTCCTTTGCTTTTGTGGGAATGACCAAACTATGGCACTGTACCAGACTTATCGTGTGTGTTGTAATTTCGAACTATGAAGCTTCCGCTACTTGAAGAACTTGGTTTGTAATAACTTAAGTACTCCGATGTGTTTCCTGAATGATGTAATCTGAATGTACTTATGGATGGCGGCCGCTAAACTTATTACGATCTTGGCTGTATGCGATGTGTGGTTTGAAATCCTTCGAGATTTCACGGACTACCGGGATTATATGGGCTTAAGCGTGATGGTTCGACTATGCAAATGGTCACTATTAGGCTTAATCTCTTATAATTTGGTCGGTTCTGTTACAGATCGCATCGCACCCGGATGACCGAAGGCTCCAAGACGGCCTCGCCACCATGCTTCCCCGCCCAAGAAGAGGCGTGGACAGCGCCGCCATCACTCCTCTGCCTCCTCACGATCGTCGGCTCGTGCCAGGCGGGCGGTGGCGCAGGAGCCGACAACCCCGCGTGCCGGAGCCGCGGATACAATGGCCCGACGTCACGAGGACCACACGACAATGTTGGGAGACGACGCGCCTCACGTGCTCCCGTCCCTCACGACGCTGCTACCACACGGATTGTTCGCCTCGAGAAGAACACTCCCGTTCGGTCTGGACAACGCCGCGACGTCGCTCGCCAGGGCGATATGTCCAAACGCGCAGACGTACGTGGAGCGACCAATGGTCCTCCCGTGCGACGCCGGAGCACAGCAGCAAGCATCTGAGCTGCCAAATTTCTCCCAAGTACGAGGCCTCCGATGCCTAGGACCTGGGCGATACACAATCACCTCGATCAGGCAGCGGCTGCTGGAAGAAGGACGTGGATGCTTCTACGCTGCCGAGCCAGACCCCGACTCTGAATCCGACAGTTACGACCCTATGAGGGAATGCTTCCACATCGATGGGGATGTGGAGACCACAGACGAAACACAAGACGCCGTCGCCGGCGATCGAGCCCCTGTAGCAAGGGAGGACCCCAGGACACCTGGGAACAATGGTCAGGTCGACCCTCCGCCTCAGGAAGACAAAGCCGCACAACTTGCGCAGTTACGAGAGCTCAAAGCAAAGCTTGATGAAGATCGTGAGCGCCTCACCTAGCTCGAGCGGGCCCTCAAGTTGGAGCCACCATACCTGCATGGCGGAGGTGCACGCAAGCGAGCTCGAGAAGTGCACCGGCAGATCGTCAGAAACGGGGAACCAGAACAGCCAGTCAGCCATTTCCCTCGAGCAGGCCAGAATGTCGTGGCGGCAACCATGCTACTACGTAACATGCCTGAACCCTCGAACTCCGAAGCACGACGCATTCGAGACGAGGTGGAAACTCTGCTTCAGGTGGCGGCAGCTCAGCAAGCCGAGAGCTCGGCCTCTCGACGTCGAGGGGCGGTCTCGGAGAAGCATGATGAGCCGGTCCGAAATGAAAGGGAGGTGTCTGTGCATTAGCAACCACCCCATCAAGGAAAGAAAACAGCGTCTGTCCAAAACCACCCCATCGATAATCAGCGGCGACACGATGCACGACACGACATCAACGAGTATCGTCGCCGTCGACTTGGGGATGCAGAGGAATGCGGCTACAGCGCCCACTGCGGTGGATGATACGACAACATGAGGACCAGATGACCCCAAAACCACTGGGCCCCCGCGTGTTCAGTAGAGCGATCCGCAGCACGAAGCTGCCCAGCCCGTTTCGACCCCCGACCAGCATTGCTAAATACAACGGTGAAACCAAGCCAGAGGTGTGGCTGGCGGACTTCCGACTAGCCTGTCAGTAGGGAGGCGCTCAAGGAGACGATCGAGCCATCATCCATCAGCTACCGCTTTTTCTCTCCGACACCGCTCGCAGATGGCTCGAGGAACTCCCTCCCAACCAGATCCATGATTGGACCGATTTGGTTAGGGTGTTCGAGGGCAACTTCAAAGGAACCTATATACGACCTGGCAATTCATGGGACCTCAGCAAGTGCAAGCAGAAATCAGGAGAAACTCTCCGAGAGTACGCTCGACGCTTCTCGAAGCAACGCACTGAGCTACCGCACATACCCGACCGCGACGTCATCTTGGCCTTTGTCTCAGGCACCACTTGCAGAGGCCTAGTACGAGAATTGGGTCAGAATCGCCCTCAGACCGTCGACGAGCTAATGGACGTAGTGGCAAACTATGCTGCAGGGGAGGAAGTGGTCGGTGCTTTCTTCAGCTACGAAGGAAGCAAAGGCAAGGCGCCAGCCGACGATGATGAGGGCCCCAGTCGAGGGCCCAAGAAAAGCAAGAAGAAGAAGAAAGCACGACCGTTCAAATGGGAGGCCCTCGACGATGATCTCGTCCCTGCTATGGAGCGTAAAAAGCCTCAAGGACCCCCCGAGGGAGCTATCTTCGACAAGATGCTAAAGGAGCCCTGCCCTTATCATAAGGGAGGGGCAAATCACAAGCTTGAAGACTGCCGCATGCTAAAGAGATACTTCGACGGCCTGGGGCTTAAGAAGGATGACCAAAAGAAAGAAAACAGCGTTGACAAGGGGGATGACAAAGAAGATGAGTTTTCCCAGCCATCCATGACTGCTACATGATTTACGGTGGACTCTCGATGCAGCTAACTGCAAGACAGTGCAAGAGGGAACACTGTGAAGTCTTTGCGGCAAGGATGGTGGTGCCACAGTACCTCAACTTGTCGAGCACCCCCATCACCTTCAATCATGACGACCATCCCGACAAGGTGGTCGCCCCTGGCGTCTACCCGCTCGTCGTCGACCCCATCATCGTCAACACCAGACTCTCAAAGGTGTTGATGGATGGCGGTAGCAGCCTGAACATCATCTACCTCGAGACCCTCGACCTCCTTAGCATCGAAAGGGCATAGCTCCAGCCAAGCGCGGGCGGCTTCCATGGTGTCGTACCAGGGAAGAAGGCGTTGCCGGTGGGTCGAATCGACTTGCCGGTCTGTTTCGGCACGGTGGCCAACTTCAGAAGGAGGTTCTCACCATTGAGGTGGTGGGATTTCGAGGCACATACCACGCCATCATCGGACGCCTGGGCTATGCAAAATTCATGGCTATCCCCAACTACACCTACTTGAAGCTAAAGATGCCTGGGCCGATGGGGGTACTGTCAGCTCCTCCTACGAGCATGCGTACGAGTGCGACATCAAGTGCGTCGAGTATGGGGAAGCCATCGAAGGCTCTACCGAACTCGCTTCGAAGCTTGAGGCCCTTGCTGCAGAAGCGCTAGAGCCCATGCGTCACACGGGCAGCTTCGAACCAGCAGAAGGCACGAAGAAGATCCCGCTCGACCCGAACGGCTCCGACGGCAAGGCGCTGACGATCAGCGCCGACCTCGATCCCAAATAGGAAGCCGTGCTCGATGACTTTCTCCGTGCAAACGTCGACATGTTTGCATGGAGTCCCTCGGACATGCCAGGCATACCGAGGGAAGTTGCCGAGCACTCCTTGGAAATTCGAGCTGGTTCCAAGCTAGTGAAACAACGACTGCGTCGCTTCGACGAGGAGAAACGCAAGATCATTGGCGAGGAGATCCACGAGCTTTTGACAGCTGGATTCATCAAGGATGTTCACCATCCTGACTGGTTAGCAAACCCTATACTAGTTAAGAAAAAGAATGGGAAAATGAGGATGTGTGTCGATTACACAAGTTTGAATAAAGCATGTCCAAAAGTTCCTTTCCCTTTACCACGTATCGATCAAATTGTTGATTCTACCACGGGATGTGAAACCCTTTCGTTCCTTGATGCATATTCTGGTTACCATCAAATAGAAATGAAACAATCCGACCAGCTCGCGACATCTTTCATTACTCCCTTTGGAATGTATTGCTACGTAACCATGCCCTTCGGGCTTCGAAACGCTGGGGCAACATACCAGCGATGCATGCTCCACGTATTCGGCAAACGCATAGGGTCGATGGTTGAGGCATACGTCGACGACATCATCGTCAAATCGAAGAAATGAGGCGACCTGATTTAGGACCTCGAAATCGCTTTCAGTTGTCTACGCGCCAATAAGATCAAGCTCAACCCCAAGAAGTGCGTCTTTGGCGTACCTCGAGGCATGCTCTTAGGTTACATAGTCTCCCAGCGTGGCATCGAGGCCAATCCCGAGAAAGTCTCAACCATTGCAAGAATCTGGCCAATTCGAGATGTCAAGGGAGTACAAAAAGTCACGGGGTGCTTGGCGGCGCTAAGCAGTTTCATCTCAAGGTTAGGAGAAAAGGCGTTGCCACTGTATCGGCTCTTGAAAAAGGCCGAACGTTTCTCCTAGACCCCCGAAGACGAGGAAGCCCTTGATAGCCTGAAGAGAACATTGACCTCCACCCCAGTCCTAGTTCCCCCTCAGCCCGCAGAACCTCTGCCCCTGTACGTCGCTGCAACAACCCAGGTGGTCAGTGCGGCTGTGGTGGTCGAAAGGCCGGAAGAAGGGCACGCGTTGCCTATCCAAAGGCCGGTCTACTTCACCAGCGAGGTGCTTTCGAAAACAAAGGTACGGTAGCTGCAAATCTAGAAATTGATCTACGCAGTGATTCTCGCCCGACGTAAGCTGCAACACTACTTCCTCGATCACCCTATCACGGTGGTCTCATCCTTCCCTCTGGGAGAGATCATCCAAAGTCGAGAGGCCACAGGGAGGATCGCCAAATGGTCGGTCGAGCTCATGAGTGAGACCCTCACTTATGCGCCCCGCAAGGCCATCAAGTCTCAAGCCCTGGTGGATTTCGTCGCGGAGTGGACGGACTCTCAGCTCCCCCCAGCTCTAGTCCAAGCAGAGTTGTGGACGATGTACTTCGACGGATCTCTCATGAAGACGGGAGCTGGGGCAGGCCTGCTATTCGTCTCACGCCTTGGCGTCCACATGAGGTATGTCACTAGAATACATTTCGCCGCATCTAACAACATCGTGGAATACGAGGCCCTTGTCAACGGGCTGAAGATCGCCATCAAGCTAGGAGTTCGGCACCTCGACATTCGAGGCGACTCTCAGCTTGTCATCGACCAAGTGATGAAGGCCTCGAGCTGCCACGACCCAAAAATGGAAGCATACTGCAAGGGGGTGCGTCGGCTTGAGGATAAATTCCACGGCCTCGAGCTCGTCCACGTCGCATGACGCTACAACGAAGCAGCCAACGAACTCGCTAAGATCGCATCGACTCGAGCCACGGTCCCACTCGACGCATTCTCGAGAGATCTGCACGAGCCATCTATCGACTTGGGCTCGGGGGCTGACATCGAAACCACCGCCCCCATCCAACCGACATCATCGAAGCCCTGCTAGTGGCAGCAAAAGTAATGGAGGTAGAACAGTGTCCCGGTCGACCGTTTGATTGGCGTACGCCGTTCCTTGATTGCCTGATCCGATGTGAGCTACCGAAAGAACGATGCGAGGCCCGCCGTATCGCTCGACGGGCCAAATCGTACGTAATCTACAATAGTAGAAAGAGGCTCATAGCTGGTGCCCCCTTTTTATACCACAGGCGGTTCCATTTACGACGCGCCTGTGGTATAAATCAGGTGGTGTCAGATATTTTCGGCCGCCTGTGGAAACGTTTATCACAGGCGGTTGACTTAAGCCAACCGCCAGTGTAAATGCTCTATTTACACTGGTCGTTGGCTTTAGTCAACCACCTGTGATAAACTGTTTCCACAGGCGGTTGGCTTAAGTCAACCGCCTGTGTAGAACACTGATGGTTTTATTGGAGGAAATGAAGATGGCACCGAAACTAACATGGCTGCGGAAGATGCAGAATTTCTAGAGGCAATGTTGCGTCGTCATGCGGAAGATCCATCAGTGTTCTTCATGAAAGGTATGGAGGCCCTAATGAAGGTAGCAGAAGAGCCTTTGTATGATGAGTCCAAGGCTTGCACCAAAGAGTTCACGACGCTGCGGTCTGTGCTAAAATTGTTGGTGTGCAAAGCTAGATATGGTCTTTCTGATGCTGTCTTTGATGCGTTCTTAAGCATTATCACAGACATGCTTCCTAAGGATAACAAAGTGCCTGCTAACACATATTATGCAAAGAAGCTAATCAGCCCACTCACAATGGGTGTTGAGAAGATCCACGCTTGTAGAAATCATTGTATCCTATATCGAGGCGATGATTATTGAGACTTGGACAGCTGTCCCAAGTGTGGTGCAAGTAGGTACAAGACAAATAAAGACTACATAGAGGGAGAGTGTGTTACCTCTGTGCCTAAGGGCAAAAAACAAAAGAAGTCCCAACAAAAGACCCAGAAGAGTAGTTCAAAACCCACCGGCAAAGAAAAGGAAGAAGTAGACTATTTTGCGCAGAAAAAAGATTCTTGCTTTGGTGATGTGGTACCTTCCTGTGATCGATCGATTGAGGTGCTTGTTTGCTAACCCAGAGGATGCCCAACTTATGAGCTGGCATGCTTCTAATGAGCACAATGACGATGGGAAGCTTCGGCACCCAGCCAATGGCCAGCAGTGGAAAGATTTCAATGGAAACCACAAGGACTTTGCTAATGAACCAAGGAATTTTAGGTTCGCTCTGAGTACTAACGGAATGAATCCATTTGCTGAGAGGAGTAGCAAGCACAGCACATGGCCAGTGATCCTCACCATCTACAACCTCCCTCCATGGTTGATGCAGAAGCGAAAGTACCTTTTACTAACCATCCTTATCTGTGGACTGTTGACGGTCCTTAATTCTCACATTTAACCATCAACTAATAATGGAAAAGGATCCAAATGCAACCAACACCTAGACTTAGGGTTTTATCTGATAGAATTCCACGAGTTTTGGAGTTTGTCTATTTCTGCAGGGGGTTATCAGGAAATACGGAAGAAAGGCCCACACGTCGGGTTTACATAGAGATATCAATGTGCCGTGCAATTTTCTATCATCTAGAAGACTCCAGAAACCACGGGAGCGAACGGGAGACGTAACGGAGCCGGGCACTGGGCGCCCGCCCTCCCCCCTGGACCAATCAGGGCGAAGCTCGGGGATCATGCTCCACCGACCTAATACTTCAAGGAAAACCACACGATCAATGTCGGTTTGATCCGACGGCCCAGGTTCACTTGAAGGGACTATAAAACCAGACCCCCCTGGCCCCTGGAGATCATACCTCTTCTACAGAATCAAAGTTAGGGTTTCAATTCTTCATCCAAGTAGAGAGGATCCCTCTAGTTCTTCTAGTTCTACCTCTAGTTCATCTAGATCTAGTTCTAGTTCATCTAGTTCTAGTTCTAGTTCCTCTAGTTCTAGTTAGTTCTAGTTGTAATCTAGAAAATAGGGAGAGAGAAGAGGAGAGCGGAGGAGGAGCCGGATCTGTCGGATCTTCCTCATCATTGTACTTTTGCAGCAACTGGTTCGTTCTTCATCGTTCTCCAGGTTCTTCAATTCATAATCCTGAGTTCTTTAATTACTTTTATTTACATTCAAGTTATTTATTGGATTCCCGCTTGCATCAAGTACTCTAATCTTTGCAACATTAGAGTAGTAATTAATAGATTAGACGTGGTGTTTAGTCTTGCAATTACCTGGATTGTTGTGGTAGCCTTAGGGTAGTGACAGCCCTAACGGTCGACGTATTCCACCTCGTTCGGATCGGTGTTTGTAGGACCGTAGTCAGACCTTCCTAGCCCCCTTCTCATCTCTTTCTGTGGTTAGTGCTCTGATGTCCCAAAATAGATAATCTTGAAGTAATTCTTGATTCTTAGATCAACTAGAGAACTCTCAGGAAACTTCCTCTCTTCCCACCAAAAATAATTATATAGTTATCCTTGGGCGATCTTGGATCTTACTTAGTACACTCACGTTCTCTGTGGAAAATCGATACTCTGGAATACTGCCGGGTGAAAGCTACATCGGTATCCGTGCGCTTGCGGATTTTTATGTTTGCGTTTAAAATACCCAACAAGCTTTCTGGCGCCGTTGCCGGGGAACGGTAGCTGTGCTAGTTTCGAACCAAGTCGTCCGTGTATCCTTTTTCTTTTCCTTTTTACCACACTCACCTTACCATTTTCACCATACAACATGGATTTCACTCCTATCTATAAATTCTTTGCTCCAAAGGGCGAGTTATTAGAGCCACCACCATCATCACATCCAATGCTTACAGATGGCTACGACCTCGGCCCTGATCTAATAGCCATGATTCAGGAGCAACCCTTCTCTGGGCAAGTAGATGAAGATCCATACACCCACCTTAGAGAATTTGAGCAGTTGTGTTCTTGCCGATCTATTTCCGGCATGACACAAGAAACCCTTAAATGGAAATTATTTCCGTTCTCCCTTTTGGGAAGTGCAAAAAAGTGGTATGCTCATTCTGTAGGAGGCGTTAATGGAAGTTGGGATGAACTTCGAGATAACTTTTGTCTCGCTTTCTTCCCACTTTTTCGAATTGCTGACCTTAGAATTGAAATTCTTACATTCAAACAAAGAGAGAAGGAAACTTTAGGAGCAGCTTGGGCTAGGTTCACAAGCCTTACCAATTCTGGTCCAACCCTTTCCCTGCCTGACCATGTACTGTACTACCACTTTTATCGTGGTCTAAACAAGGAAGCTGCTCTTCACCTCGACATTGCTTCAGGAGGCTCATTCACACACAAACTCACAGATGAGGGGAGAGCCATCCTAGAAAGAATCCTTGAAAATACCCCTTACACAGGCATTTATGATGAGTTTCCTGAAGAAGAAAAAGAAGTCGAGCCTGATCCTAAACCAAAAGATGAGGAACTTGCAACCGAGTTAGAAATTCCACCTGACCCATCCATTAATTTGGTTGTAGAGAAACCTCTTGATAAGGGAATGCAAAACCAACTAAAGGATGATGAACCACCACCTTTAGAGCATCCCTTTGAATTCGAGGAAGATCTTTTTGAAGATTATGGAAACACCTCGAATTTTCCTATCCAAACACGACCTCTAGCAAGGACCACTCAATCTGTTCTAAGAGTAGACTTTGTTGACATAGAACACATCAAAAGCCTTTCAGCTATTGTGAGTTATGAATGGCTAACAGAAGCTGAGCTGTCTCCTGAGGTAGCTCGAATCATCACTCCTTCAACCATTCTTCTATGCCAAATTAGAAGGTCCCCTAGAAAGGTCCACTACAATCCATATGTTGGGATAAATGTTATTTCCAAGGAGTTAGTTGACACTCTTTATCCCAACGAGTCCATAACCCCATCTCAAAAACTTTTACAAAGTCCATCTAGATTAATTCTAGAAAGCCATGGGGTATTAAGGGCAGTTCCTGTTAGAATCAAGGACTCTGGAATATGCCTAGATTTTCACTTTTTTAACATACCGGAGATTCCTCTCTTGATTGGCAGACCAATCATGAAACTTCTATAGGAACACCCACAGCGAGGTCATTTAGACTTCAAGGTTGGGAATTCCACTATTGTTGTTCCTCTTTGTTCAAGAAGAAGAAGAGTTGGTAGAACCCGTTGAGCTAGACAAAAATGAACTACCTTCACCTCCTTCGATAGAAATAAAACCTCTTCCTTCTGGCCTTAGATATGTCTTCTTGCACAACAACTCAAAAACTCCAGTAATTATCAGTGACAAGCTTTCCGATTATGAAACACAACAACTTATCACTGTTCTTGAAAGACATAGATCAGCTTTTGGCTACTCTCTCGAGGATCTCACGGGCATTAGTCCCATTCTCTGCACTCATCGTATCCCTATTGATGCCAATTCTACACCTTCAAGGGAACCACAACGGAGACTTAACAATGCTATGCGAGAGGTTGTTAAGAAAGAGGTCCTCAAACTCTATCGTGCTGGGATTATTTATCCTGTGCCACATAGTGAGTGGGTTAGCCCTGTCCAAGTAGTGCCAAAGAAAGGAGGAATGACGGTTGTTAGGAATGAGAAGAATGAACTTATCCCTCAACGAATTGTCACTGGGTGGCGTATGTGTATTGACTATCGAAAACTCAACAAGGCTACAAAGAAAGATCACTTTCCGTTACCCTTCATTGATGAAATGTTGGAACGGCTTGCAAACCACTCTTTCTTTTGTTTCCTTGATGGTTATTCTGGATATCACCAAATCCCAATCCATCTAGATGACCAAGAAAAGACTACCTTTACATGCCCGTATGGAAATTATGCATACCGACGAATGTCGTTCGGATTGTGCAATGCTCCAGCTTCTTTCCAACGGTGCATGATGTCTATTTTCTCGGACATGATTGAGAAGATCATGGAGGTTTTCATGGATGATTTTACCGTCTATGGCAAAACCTTCGATCATTGTTTGGAGAATTTAGATAGAGTCTTGCAGCGATGTGAAGAAAAGCACTTAATCCTGAACTGGGAGAAATGCCATTTTATGGTTCAGGAAGGAATAGTGCTAGGACATAAAGTGTCCGAACGTGGTATAGAGGTGGACAAAGCAAAGATTGAAGTTATTGAAAAACTTCCACCTCCCATGAATGTGAAAGGAATCCGTAGCTTTTTGGGACATGCAGGGTTCTATAGACGCTTTATCAAGAATTTCTCTCAAATTGCTAGACCCCTAAATAGTCTCTTAGCTAAGGATGCACCTTTGATCTTTAGTGATGAGTGTCATGAATCTTTTCAAACTCTTAAGAAAGCACTCATCTCAGCCCCAATTATCCAACCACCTGATTGGAATCTTCCTTTTGAGATCATATGTGATGCTAGCGATTTTGCGGTTGGGGCCGTTTTAGGACAAACCAAGGATAAAAACCATTATGCCATATCCTACGCTAGCAAAACCTTGTCTGGACCACAGCTCAATTACACTACAACTGAAAAAGAGCTTTTGGCTGTTGTCTTTGCTATAGACAAGTTTAGATCTTACTTAGTGGGGGCGAAGATAATCATCTATTCAGACCATGCTGCTCTCAAGTACCTCCTCACTAAGAAAGATGCTAAGCCTCGTCTAATTCGATGGATTCTTCTACTCCAAGACTTTGACATAGAAATCCGGGATAGGAAGGGAGTTGAGAATTCCGTAGCCGACCACTTGTCTAGGCTTCAATATAAGGAAACACATGATGAACTTCCCATAAATGACTACCTAAGGGATGACACCCTACTTAAGATAACACAAGCAGATCCATGGTACGCAGACATCGTAAACTTTATAGTAAAAGGCTATGTCCCACCTGGTGCAAACAAAAGGAAGTTGCTTCACGATAGTCGTTTCCACCTTTGGGATGAGCCATATCTTTTCCGAGTCTGCGCTGATGGACTCTTGAGAAGGTGTGTTCCTATGGCTGAGGCTACTCAAATTTTGGAAAGATGCCATGCCTCGCCATATGGAGGACACTGTGGAGCATTTCAGACACATGCTAAAATTTGGCAAAGTGGTTTTTTCTGGCCAACGATGTATGAAGATACAAAGGACTTTGTCAGGAGATGCCACCGATGTCAAAAACATGGGAATATCAACTCACGAAATGAAATGCCTCTCACAAATAATCTTCAAGTAGAACTTTTCGATGCACGGGGCATTGATTTCATGGGGCCATTCCCTATGTCTGGGAATTGCGAGTATATCTTAGTAGCTGTGGACTATGTGTCCAAATGGGTAGAAGCCCTACCTTGTCGATCAGCTGATTCAAAACATGCCAAGAGAATGTTCCATGAAGTTATCTTTCCTCGCTTTGGTATACCCTGGATAGTTATAAGCGATGGAGGTTCCCACTTCATCGACAAAATCTTCCGAAAGTACCTAGCCGACCATGGAGTTCGACACAACGTCGCAACACCATACCATCCTCAGACTAGCGGTCAAGCCGAAACATCTAACAAACAAATCAAAAATATTTTACAAAAGACCGTAGATGAGATGGGTAAGGGGTGGAAGGACAAACTTCCTGATGCACTTTGGGCATATAGAACTGCATTCAAAACACCCATAGGCATGTCACCTTATCAACTTGTATATGGAAAAACGTGTCACTTGCCTGTGGAAGTAGAGCTTAAGGCTCATTGGGCACTCAAGAAATGGAACATGGATCTCCACCTCGCTAGCGAGAATCGTCTGATGCAACTATCTGAGCTAGAAGAATGGAGAGAGAAAGCCTACCAAAATTCAAGGATCTATAAAGAGAGAACAAAATGATGGCATGATAAGAGAATCAAGCACAAGGAGTTTAAGCCTGGAGATAAGGTTCTACTATTCAATTCAAGAGTTAAGCTCTTTGGGCATGGTAAGCTACGAAGTAAGTGGGATGGACCATACAAAGTTATTGACACTTCAACTCATGGAGCCATTACCATCCAAGATGACATAGGTAACACTTTTAAGGTAAATGGTCAACGCTTGAAAATCTATCTTGAGCCACAAAACAACCTAGTAGAGGAACTTGATGTGATTGAGTTCATAGAATTCTCATATTAAGCTCTCATAAGCTCTAGACAATTACCTAACCCTTAATATGCTCCACAAGTTTTGTTGTCTATTTGGGTTGTGCAGGATTTTGAGGGTTAAGAAGAGTGAGACCGAACATGCAGGCCACCAGAGTGAACAACTATGTCAACATCCAGCTCGGGGGAGGCACCCCACGTGTATCTAGATAAGTATTACTTTCCTTTATTGGTTTTATTTACTAGTATTTAGAAATAAATTTAAAAAAAATGCATAACCATGAAACCAAACAAAGTTTTTCTTTTGAGTAATATACAATAGTTTTGTGTAATCCTAAGTTTTAAATAAAATAAAAAGAAAGTTTGATTCAAGTCTAGGTAATTGACAAACATGATATGAGAAGGTCTGAGCTACTATTTAACTTGTTCCAAGTTTTGCTAGAGTTCTGGAGATTTTATCTTTTGAAAATCTAAAAATTCATAAATATATATATATATGAGATCATAATACCGAGAGTCTTATAAGATATAAATATTAAAACTGTGGGCACTTGCTTTGTTCAAGCCATTGTTAATTCTTGTAGTTTTGGTTGAGAGAATTATCATGCTCCCAAGATCAAGATCTTTTTGTTTTAAAAATATAAAAGATTCACTCTTCCGAAGTATTATTGCGTTAGAGGCATGGGACTATGCAAAAATTTGATTCGAAAAAAAGAGTGAGACGAGAGGTAAAAATGGACAAGTGTCCGAAGTAGAATTAGGGGTACAAAGATACCCACCTGAGTGGAAAAAATGGACATGTGTCCGACAGTAGAATTAGGGGTACTTGCTGCCCACTTGAAAAAAAAAGAGACTGAAATAAAAAGAAAAAAAAAGAAAGAAAAAAATGATAGCCCATGGTCCCTCTAATAAGCATTATGCCAGTAAGAGATGACAAACTTTTTCAAAAAGGTCAAAGGTCTTGATCTAGGAGTATGACATTCCTCTCCCTTGCTCCGAGCATTGACATAGCAAATTGCAAAGTAAGTATGCTAAAAATTTTTAAAGCTCTACTTATATATCTTTCGAGAAGAAGGCAAATACCTCAGTTTTATCTTGGGAACATATACAAACTCCAGAACAAAGGTAAGACGGAAGAACTTGAGACATAGTGCTTGACTTGATCGTTCTGTTTTTCAATCACTTAAGACCTTAGTGATAACTTAAAAACCCTGTAGTAAGAGGCATAAAAGTAACCCCTGATTTCTTGCTGATTTTAGCTTTGCTCAGGGACGAGCAAAGGTTAAGCTTGGGGGAGCTTGTTGACGGTCCTTAATTCTCACATTTAACCATCAACTAATCATGGAAAAGGATCCAAATGCAACCAACACCTAGACTTAGGGTTTTATCTGATAGAATTCCACGAGTTTTGGTGTTTGTCTATTTCTGCATGGGGTAATCAGGAAATACGGAAGAAAGGCCCACACGTCGGGTTTACATAGAGATATTAACGTGCCGCGCAATTTTCTATCATCTAGAAGACTCCAGAAACCACGGGAGCGAACGGGAGACGTAACGGAGCCGGGCACTGGGCGCCCGCCCTCCCTTACTGGGCGCCCGCCCTCCCCCCTGGACCAATCAGGGCGAAGCTCGGGGATCATGCTCCACCGACCTAATACTTCAAGGAAAACCACACGATCAATGTCGGTTTGATCCGACGGCCCAGATTCACTTGAAGGGACTATAAAACCAGACCCCCCTGGCCCCTGGAGATCATACCTCTTCTACAGAATCAAAGTTAGGGTTTCAATTCTTCATCCAAGTAGAGAGGATCCCTCTAGTTCTTCTAGTTCTACCTCTAGTTCATCTAGATCTAGTTCTAGTTCTAGTTCCTCTAGTTCTAGTTCTAGTTAGTTCTAGTTGTAATCTAGAAAATAGGGAGAGAGAAGAGGAGAGCGGAGGAGGAGCCGGATCTGTCGGATCTTCCTCATCATTGTACTTTTGCAGCAACTGGTTTGTTCTTCATCGTTCTCCAGGTTCTTCAATTCATAATCCTGAGTTCTTTAATTACTTTTATTTACATTCAAGTTATTTATTGGATTCCCGCTTGCATCAAGTACTCTAATCTTTGCAACATTAGAGTAGTAATTAATAGATTAGACGTGGTGTTTAGTCTTGCAATTACCTGGAATTGCACCCAATCCTGCGGATTGTTGTGGTAGCCTTAGGGTAGTGACAGCACTAACAGTCGACGTATTCCACCTCGTTCGGATCGGTGTTTGTAGGACCGTAGTCAGACCTTCCTAGACCCCTTCTCATCTCTTTCTGTGGTTAGTGCTCTGATGTCCCGAAATAGATAATCTTGAAGTAATTCTTGATTCTTAGATCAACTAGAGAACTCTCAGGAAACTTCCTCTCTTCCCACCAAAAATAATTATATAGTTATCCTTGGGCGATCTTGGATCTTAATTAGTACACTCACGTTCTCTGTGGAAAATCGATACTCTGGAATACTCCCGGGTGAAAGCTACATCGGTATCCATGCGCTTGCGGATTTTTCTGTTTGCGTTTAAAATACCCAACATGGACCTACACAACCTGGAGTTGATATGGATGTTTTCTTGGAGCCCTTAATGCAAGACATGAAGATACTATGGGAAACAGGTGTTCAAATATTCGACGAGTACCGCAAAGAATCATTCACACTGAGAGCAATTATCTTTGTTACGATCAATGACTACCCAGCTCTCTTTACATTAGCAGCGCAGTTCAAGGGAAAGTTAGGTTGTGTGGTATGCATAGATGACACCGCTTACGTGTCCCTAACTGCATCTAAGAAGATAGTGTACATGAGGCACAGACGCTTCTTATCAAAAGGACACAGGTACCGGCTGAAAAAAGATGGATAAGTACTTTGACAATAATAGTGAACTACAAACTACTGCTCCATCAGGTAACAGTAAAGGCCAAAGAGTTTTTAGCATAGTCAGCAAACTCAAATTTGTTTTTGGGAAGAAGACAAAAGATGGAAAACTGAGAAAGAATGTCAAGCCAGCTCTAGGGGCTACATTCAAGAAGAAGTCAATTTTCTTCGAGTATTTGGAATACTGGCCAGAGTATTTCTTCATATGTGATTATGTTGTATAGAAATATATGTATGTATTATTTATAATTATTATTTCATATGTGATTATGTTAAATACTTGTTATTTCATATGTTAAATACTTATTATTTCATATGTGATTATGATGTATAGAAATATATGTATGTATTATTTGTATAGAAATATATGTATGTATTATTTATAATTATTATTTCATATGTGATTATGTTAAATACTTGTTATTTCATATGTTAAATACTTATTATTTTATATGTGATTATGTTGTATAGAAATATATGTATGTATTATTTATATAGAAATATATGTATGTATTATTTATAATTATTATTTCATATGTGATTATGTTAAATACTTGTTATTTCATATGTTAATAAATTACATAGATTTCTGCGATGAGTTCTCCGCACAAGAACGAAGCACTGCAGTCCCAACCCACGGAGCAACTAGATGGGTCAAGTGACCCTATGGAACAAGCTCGTGAGGTCACGAAACAAGTAGAAACGGGCGAAGCATCAGGTTCGTCCTATGAACAAGAAGCTAGCGACGACATGGAGCCTCTAGAAGTGAGGAAGACTCGTCGTGAATTGGCACGTGACCCCGATTACAATCCAAAAGCCGATGAGGTAAATTAGAGACATTCATGATTTCATGTAATTAAATGATTTCTATTCATAGTTCCTACATATAAACACGCCCATGATTCACATGTCTATACTCAAGAGGCAATGTCTCAGTTTAGAGAGATGATGTCTCAGGAGGAAGTGGCACACGAAGACGCACCGGAACCGACGACAACAACGACGAGCCCTGAGAGGCCATGTCAGTCTAGGAAAATGAAGCGACAAGGTTTGAAACGAGGCAAGAGAGGGTTGAACCGATTTCCAGATGACACATATGCTATCACAGATGTGAGCCCTACCTGACAGCCCCTAGCTCGAGAGGAGGCCCTACCCAAATACAGGAACGCAATTGGTTTCTGTGTGAGGGACTTTCTTGATATCATAGTTAAGAACTGGGCTGGTGTGTCGAATAATCACAAGATCAAAATTTGGGATAAGATTAAGACTAGGTTCCAGTTTCCTAGGAATGTGCCAGAAGATTTAGTGAAGGCATATACAATGAAGCAATGTGTGGTTAGTTTCCGAAATTGGAGGTCGGAGATGAATGTCAAGTATGCAAAGACAGGGATGGATCCGACATCCAAATACAATATTACTAAAGGGCAGTGGTCTGTTTTTCTAGAGCAGAGGAATGACCCTAACTTCTTAGCTCGGAGCGAAGCCAACTCCCAGCTCGCAAAGAGGAACAAGTACCACCACCATCTAGGCACAGGTGGTTACCGGCACCAAGTTCCTAAATGGAGGCAAGAAGAGGCTGCAAGGAAGGTAGTAGGGTTGCCAGTGTTGTCCGAGCAAGTCGGTGAAAGGTCCGCGAATTGGATCCGTGCTCGGAAACCAAAGGAAACCGAGACGGGTGTGTCCTTTGAAGACCCAATGCTTGATGAAGCAATGAAGAGCATCTTTGCGGTGGCATGCATGAAGCAGGAAGGCAAGCTTACGCCACGAAGGGAGAGGGACATCCTTAGTGTTGGCCTCGGTAACCCCGAGCATCCTGGCCATGTTCGAGGCATCTCATCCAAAGAAGGATGGAAGGATGGATTTGGCCCTCAATGGGCAAATGAGTATAAGAAACGTGATCGGTACAAGGATCAAATGGCAAATTATTTTCAGGAAGAGGCTAAGAAAGACTTCCAAGAGATGATGGGGAAGTTGCTAGAAAATCCTCCTCCTGAGTTGATGCAGAAACTAGCGAGTGCCATGTCAAATGCAGCTACCCAAATGAGCACTGAAGCTCCCCAAATGCAGCTAGTCCTAGTGGTGTCGCAACCGTTGGTAAGTCAAACAATCATTCCAAGCAGTGTCGCATCTACGGCAAATAAGGATCACTATCTAGTTGACGACATTATTAGTTCCACACCTTGCTCCCTTGTCATAAGATATGGGATTAACAATCATCATACAAGGGAAGTAGCCATGGGCAAGGCGATCCCAGGAGGACCTAAATACCATGGTGCTGACATCCCTAAAGACTACTGCAGAGTAGAGGTATCAACCGTGGTCCAAGGATATGAGAATGAGATTCTAGACATCCCTGGTCCCGAGGACATTGTGAAACTGGGACAGGCGATAAACAATTTTATCCTATGGCCTCGGAGGGACGTGCAACTAAGGGAGCCACCACCACCCTCTCAAGAGATGCCACTAACCCAAGAGTCTTCAGCTCATGTCGATCCTCTTCCTAACCCACCGCCTTCACCTCCCCAGTCTCTTCCTGACCCACCAGAATCACCTCTCCATGTTTTCCCTGTCCATCAACCATCTCCTCTCCATGATCTTTCTACCCCACAGTCAACACAATCTCCACCACCATTCAATTCCATCCCTTCCCCACAACTCAAAGATCCAAAACCAATAAGTGAGCCACCAAAGGTGCCAAAGAAGAAAGTATTTCTGATACCTAAGTTGATTTCACCATTCGAGCCAAAGAAAAAATCAGCTGGGCAAGTGAGATTTTTGTCAGGCATTGCTTCGAAATGCACAATACAAGAGCATGAGATTTCTGAGCTAGCAAAGTTAGAGGTGCCGGCGCCTAAGGTCATAACTCCTGTCAATTTCAAGGTGCCAACTGCAGAAGACTACAATACTATCCCCAAAAAGTACGTGTGGGGAAAGCCTCTACTCAGTCGGACCAAACTTATGAAGAAATCAAGTGGTATAAAAAGGTTTCATGACTGGTACATGAGAGCCTCTTCTGCTGGCATCGACACCATAAGCATGCGCATACCACAAATAGCATTTCTCAGCCAGAGTACTGACAAATGCATGCTTACATTTGATGACATGTGGGCACTGATGAACCATGAGATGCTAGATGTACAGATCGTAACGGCATTTGCATTGTAATTGTTACATAGTTACACACATGGTAGTTGCATCAATTTTCAATATCTGACATGCTTCTGTCTTGCAGAATGTTATATGATCAACAAGATATGTATTTTGGTTCGAACCTAAATTATTGTGCCGAAGAAAGGAATGCCTATCTCTGCCCAATAGATATAGCCGAAGATCGGCACACATTCCGGATCGGGAATGACAGCACAGAGGTACAGGGCTTGGAAGGTGCAGAACGGGATGAGAAACTCCGAAATTTGAAACTTGATTTTGAAGCCAAATACGCCTTCTACATTGGACATTCACTAATAAAGTTTCAAGACAGGAAAGCGGTGGTGGCCCCGTACCACTTTGGGTAAGTGTGAGTTTACAAATATCTATCTAAATTATTCCAATGCATAAATGCATCATGGATTTAATTCGAGCAGGAGGCACTGGATATGCTTCATCATTTATCCCAAGGAGGGAAGGGTGTTGGTACTAGACTCCGCAGATTACGCGAAAGAAAGCTATGCTCCATTCATCAAACTGCTAGAGCTATAAGTCAAGCTATGCATGCATACTTAAGCATAGTGAGAAAATGACAATAACATGGTGATTCTATTTGAGATCATAGGGCATACAGGTTCTATAAGATAAATCATGGAAAGTGCGAGTCCAAGAGACCAGGGCAACCATTGGAGGTTATACATAACTGGCCGGTACGTATAAAAATTTACTATTATGAATACAAATCATACACATATGACCACAGTTTCAACTATAATTAAATAACCACTCTCCTATTATACAGTGCATGAAGCAACCACCGTTATCTGTCCTCTGTGGCTACTATGCGTGCGAGAACATGAGAGAAAACGGACGATATGCAAGAAACCCTGACAAGGTAATATAAGTAATAGTCTATTAAAGTTGGAAGTCATAAAATATATAATGTTTTTAAACTTTCTTTGCAGGTATATAAGCAAGGGACGGCGGAGCGCATGGACAAACGTGCTTTAGACAACATAGTTGAGGACATCTGCTCGTTCATCATGAAGCATGTCATTCCACGTGAAGGCAAATATCATGATGATGAAAGCCAATTATCCAGGCCAGATTTCCGAGTGCTAACAGAGATTAGTAAGCTCAAACTTACTAAAGAGGGTTATTAGAGGATAGAAACAAACTTTGATGTATATATATATGATGTGTGATGATGGATATACTCTTGTAATTAACTTTATGTCTTTGAGCACCAAACTTTGATGTATACAAATGTATGTATGAGATGAAGTATTTAAATTACATGTTGCTATGTTAGAAGACCAACCAATATCAATATCTTGAAATTCTTGCGATAGAGTCCTATATAAATAATTAGTTAACACACGCATTCATAAGAGAGCCGCCTGTGTAAATGGTTTATACTGGCGGCTCTCAAGTGACTGCCTGCGGAAATGGACGATTTCTACTGGCCTCCAGCGCAGGCGGATCCGAAAAACGCCTGTAGAAATATGTTACCAACCGCCTGTATAGTGTGCCAATGTACTAGTGCTATGGCGAAAGCAAAGAGCTATATCGACGGAGTCCAACCGGGGTATTGCAGCGCTGCATCACCATAGAAGAAGGTCGAAAGCTCCTCGAGGATCTACACTCGGGGGCTTGCGGCCACCATGCGGCCCCAAGGACCCTCGTAGGGAACGCCTTCCGACAAGGCTTCTACTGGCCAATGGCCGTACCTGACGCCATAGAGCTCGTGCGCTCATGCCATGGGTGTTAATTTTATGCCAAGCAAACTCATCTTCCTGTTCATGCTCTCCAGATGATCCCCATCACGTGGCCTTTCGCGGTGTGGGGTCTCGACCTCGTAGGCCCTTTACAGAAAGTAGCAGGAGGATACACCCATTTGCTGGTGGCCATCGATAAATTCTCCAAATGGATCGAGGCTCGACCCATCACGAACATCCACTCCGAGCAAGCCGTCCTCTTCTTCACCGACATCATCCACCGGTTTGGGATACCCAACGTCATCATCATCGACAACAGCACCCAGTTCACCGGCAAAAAGTTCTTGGACTTCTGTGACCGGCATCACATCCATGTGAACCTGTCTACAGTAGCACATCCTCGAACTAACGGCCAGGTCGAGCGTGCCAACGACATGATTCTGCAGGGGCTCAAACCGAGAATATACAACCGGTTGAAGAAATTCGGCAAGAAATGGGTCGAAGAGCTCTCTTCGGTCCTATGGAGCTTAAGGACGACGCCTAGTAGGGCCACAAAGTATACCCCGTTCTTCATGGTCTACGGCTCCGAGGCCGTGCTTCAACAGACCTCGAGTATGGGTCACCTCGACTCAAGGCCTACAACGAGCATACAAATAAGGAGACCCGAGAGAACGCAGTCGACCAGCTCGAGGAAGCTCGAGACATAGCCCTCCTCAACTCTGCAAGATACCAGCAGGAGCTTCAACGCTATCATGACAAGCACGTGCGCAAAAGGGACCTGAACATGGGCGACCTCGTCCTACGACGACGGCAAAGCAACCAAGGACGCCACAAGCTGACTACACCCTGGGAAGGCCCATACGTGGTGGCCAAGGTCCTGAAGCCAGGGACGTACAAGCTTGCAGATGAAAAAGGGTCGATCTTCACCAACGCATGGAACATCGAACAGCTACGTCGCTTCTACCCCTAGAGCTTTGAAGTTTTATGTTCTCATGCACAGTATGTACCAAGATCTTATGAAGGAATGTACGAATAAACGAGATTTTTTCCTCGAGTAGTTTACATTATCAACGATCAAGCCTCGACGTTAGAAAGGAATACCAACTATGACCCGTCATAGTCGATACTCCCTCGAGGGCTAGTAGTGGCACCCCCCCAAGTTCCTAAAAACCGAATGATTTTTTTCTAAGCCTTAAGTAAACCTCGCGCGATCGAGTAGTAGAGGCACCTCGGGCTATGATAACTATAATCACTCCCTCACCCTTGAGGTAATGAAGGTTGCCTTAACAAAAGATCGAACGAGGAACAACAGACTTAGGCAGAAAAGAAAACAAAGGAATTTCGAGCACAAAAATAAGCAAATATTCACAAATCATAAAGACCATTCAAGCCATAGTGTATCGCTTAAGATAGATAATAAGTACTTTACAATGGGTCTTGACACCCAGAATAGGCTCGTAGGCCTCAGTCCGTGTCTTGGCCTTCACCACCATCGTCCGCGCGTGAGCCAGTCTCGGGAGGAAGTTCATCTGGCTCGAATAACCTCGCCAACCTTTCTTCAGAGACCTCTGCATCATCGATCAAGGCATGGAGCCTCTCCCCGTTCTCGGCGTCAGTCTTAGAGATGTCGGTGACGAAGCCGTGGGACACCACCACCATATCGTAGGAAAAGCCTGAGCAGACAACCTCCATCGCCTGCTTCACCCCGGTATGAAGGGTGTCCCGCACTCGATCTCTCAGCGTGGCACCTAGGTAGCACAACTGATCGACCAGCGCATCACCTCGAGCCGCCTCCCTCAACTCGTCCACAGGCTCGAGCTCCCAGGAGGCCGAGAGGTCGCTTATCGCAGCCTGTAGTCGACCGTTCAAAGCGACCTCCCCCTCGAGCTGAGCCTTGGCGGAGCGGGCCTCGACCTGGGCAGACAGAAGCTCGTCCTTAAGCCCTACAAAGACCAACATGGGAAAATTAGAGAACAAAAAAATACCTTGCAAAAAGAAGCATGAGAGTGTGAAGAAGCTTACCGCGAATCCTCTCCTCTAGAGCCGTATTTTCGCCAACCAAATCGGTGTTGGTCCTCTCGATCTCCTTATAAGAGCGAGCCAGGTCGGTGTTGGCGACCTGTAAGTCCTCGATCACCTTGCCCGCCTGCACGATAGCTCCCTCCTTTTCTAACAGCGCTCTCTTTAGACGATCGACGTTGTCAGAGAGGCCGCGAGAGCAAGCTGTTGGATATTCATAACATCATTACCAAAAGCAGACAATTTTTTAATTCTAGTAACAGTGCCAAAAATGCCAAACCTATCCCTCACACCACTTAAGCCAAGTTGTCATCCCTAGCATGATATGAGAGACGCGGTATTGAAATATGCAATTGCTCTTCAAAATAAATAATGAATGGGATCTACAAGCGCACAGATTAATACCGATGTAGCATTTTAACCAGGAAGTATTCCAGGTATCGTTATTTATATTTTTACCATTGGGAAGGGATTAACAATCATCAATATTGATTACAGAATGGAATATGAGATTGAGTATCTATCATTGCATATATAATTGAGAACATTTATCTAACTCTTTCATACAGGGGTAAGTGTCACATAAAGGATATAAAGTAATGAATAGTGACAAAGATAATTATTCTGATCAGCATAACTTAGCCACATATAAATATGATAAGCACCTCAATTAGATACTCTAGAAAGTCATTAGCATGGAATTAGAACAAACTACAAGAATATTTCCTAAGTTATTCTCAACTATATAGTCTAGCATTATCATAGTTAGTGCAAGCATACTTAGCAATCATTGTGAGACAAGACTACGCCCATGCATAGTGATATTAGCAAGGTAAATGAGAAACATAGCAATCACTCCTCTGTAATAATGTTGCTCTGCCAGCCCAAAACACGAGAGGGGGACTAGATAAGAATCAATGAAGCTGTCACTATCACGAACTACCCCACGATCTGGCATATTGGGTACAATCGGAGATAAATACAGTATAAGCACCACGCCTACACAATATCTATCATTTACCCATGGATCCGATGGATAAACGCTATACGATCCTAAACATGTATATAGATCCAATCTAACTAACCCAAGTACATAACTATGATAAACTAAGAACAATATAATCTTGAATATAAACATGTAGAGCAAAGTCATAATCAATATATTGAAGTAGAACAAAGTCATATTCATAATATTGAAGAACAAAGATGATTAGAAGAATAATTAGAAGAACAATTAGAGAATTACCAAGAATCCTCTTGTCACATCCGGAATCCAATCGAAGATTGACTCCTTCTAGTTCTAATCCTATGTAGCTATGCTAATCTAGATATCTAATTGATGTGGTGGCTCTAATCTTGATGAGAGGCTTCTTCTCCCTTGAAGAATAATGAATTAGGGTTGAGAGGCTCTCTCCTCAAGGGGCCAGGGGGTCTGGTTTTATAGTCTCTTCAAGTGAATATGGGCCGTTGGATCAAACCGATATTGATTGAATGGTTATCCTTGATCCTTTAGGTCGGTGGAGAGCTTTCCCAAAAGAGAGTCCTGATTGGACTCCAGAGGTTGGCGGGCGCCCAGGTCAACTACTAGCAAACGGAGGACATCCTAATCGCTGTCAGGGTGCTACGGACATTCAGATACACCTCCGTCACCTAGTAGCTACATCAGAAGAAATTATGTCAAAATCCAGCTTGGGGGAGAGCACCCCCATTTATCCAGCTAAGTGTTTCTACTCGCGTTTATACTTTACTCAAATAATAAACAGATACATAATCATGAAAACCCAAATAAAGATTTTTTGTGCTTATATATATATCTTTGCTTAGTTTGCTAAATAAATAAATAAAGTGTCTAGGCCAAACTGAACTTAAATGATAAACTCTTACATGGATATGAAATAGTTACTATGCCATGTACCTAGTTTTCAAGTTTGAGCTCTCTCTCAGGTTTAGGCATAACTGTTATAGTTTAAACTTGCTCTAAGCCTGAACTTGTGGGAAGAGTACTTGATCTGAAGTCTATGTCATTAACGGATATAATATGGCAAGGTTGAGCTGCTATTTATCTGTTCCTAGAGATGCTAGAATTCTGGATATTTTTATTTTTGAAAATCTTTAAAATAACACATGATCAGTTCCTGTATGATGAGAGTTTAAAATCCTACCACAGCCATATATACATGCTTATTAGACTATGAACCATACATTTACTTTTTACTACTTATGAGCATTGAGTGTGGTCAAACTGTGTAGACCTTTAGGAGCTTGTCATGCGGTTAAAATCAACATTCACTTGCACGTTCACTCACACATGCTGCTTTTACTCTGGAAGTACGCATCCACATACATTCACTCATTTCCATCTCTAGATTCACCCAAAAGTATTCTACTCCTAATTCGGGAGAGAATAGCCAAAAACATTATCCTATCCCTGTTATTGCCTGTGGAATAAATGCTCGAGTTATCTTGGTTACTACTACTTGCTATATTATTTCAGGAGAGGAGTGCTCTAAAAAGAAGAAGAAGAGAAAAAAAAGAAAAAGGAAAAATACAAGGAAATAAAAAGGGGCAAGTGCCCGGATCCTTGAAGAAAAGAAAAAGTGAGACGAGAGGTAAAAATGGACAAGTGTCCGATAATAGAATTAGGGGTACAAGATACCCACCTGAGAGAAAAGAAAAAGAAAATATAGAGCATCTCATTCTCCCCAAAAAGCTTCAAAGTGCAAGAAAGGTATGTATCCCCTCAAAAGAGCAAAAATAGAATTAGACTTTCACCATTGTTATCACCATCATTACCATACACCATTCATTCGCCACACATGCACATCTTGATTTGACTTATTGACTTGTTTCTCTGGATCCATGGTTTGACTATGCAATAAATGTCTTGTAAGTATGTATTATCTGTCTCCCACCTATGAGCTCCAGATATCAAAACCTAATTAGAGTAGGGTGAGAGAGAATGCAATATCACTATGCCTCATACCAGAAATACCACAAAAGAGAGATTTGAGAGAGTCATAAAAGGAATCTCTGAGTTTTATTTGAAAATCTGCAAAAACTCCAGAGCTATAACTGATCAAGAACAAGAGACATGGCGCTTCACTAGACTGTTCTATCTTTTAATTGCTCAAGACACAAGTGACGGTTGCAAGCCCCATGGTGAAAGGTGAAATGAGTAAGTCTTAACAGTTTATTCTAACTCAGAGATGAGATCTTGCTTGAACGCATGTGTACTTTTAAGGCATGAAACCTCTGCAGAAACTTTTGAGTCTATCCTTGCTCAGAGACGAGCAAGAGGTAAGCTTGGGGAGTTTGTTGACGGTCCTTAAGTACCAAATATAATCATCAAATAAATAAAGAAAAGGATCCAAATGCAACCAACACCCAGACTTAGGGTTTTATCACACAGAATTCCATGAGTTTTGGTGTTTGTCTATTTCTGCAGGGGGTTATCAGGAAATACGGAAGAAAGGCCCACACGTCGGGTTTACATAGAGATATTAACGTGCCTCGCAATTTTCTATCATCTAGAAGACTCCAGAAGCCACGAGAACGAACGGGAAGGTGATCCGGCCTGGGGGCAGGGCGCCCGCCCTGGTAAAGAGTCCAATCAGGACCCGTCTCGCGGATTACGCTCCACCGACCTAAAGGATCAAGGATAACCGTTCATTCAATGTCGGTTTGATCCGACGGCCCAGATTCACTTGAGAGGACTATATAAGCAGACCCCCTGGCCCCTGGAGGAGAACAAGTTCATCATAGAGTTGAGAGGTGCCCTCGAAGGATAACCTTTCCTCTAAATAGACTTAGGGCTTAGCATCTAATGTGAGAGTAGACTAGATCTACTAGACTGAGAGAGATAGAGTGGAGTTGTAGATCGGAGGAAGCCCGGCCTGTCGGTGTCTACTCCGAGGTTGTACCTGCGGGATCAAGTTCTCTTAACCCGAGGCTTGCTCCTAGGATTCTTCAGTAATTTGACTTCTAAATTCTAGTAAGTTCTTGTTTTATTGTTCTTTGGTTTATGAGTTTACTTTAATCTCTTCCAGTTGAGTTTAGAGTAATCATTGCTAGTGTAAACGTGGTGTTTGGGCTAGGGTACTCATAGATATCCCCTGACTAGGTGGACCGTGGTAGTAGCGAGGAACGTGACATTTCCGAGTTACCTTTGTAGCCCACATCTCGTTAGCAGGACGGGTAGGGTTTATAGGTACAGATCGAACATCCTTTGTGGTGCCTAGATTCCGTGAGCCTCCCCAATAGAACAATAGATCATCCTTACCAAGATTAGAACGAGACTACGGTTGTAGTCTTCTCTATACATCACTCACATTCTTTGTAGCCTAATGGGTAGTAGCAATAGATTTGGTTAGTCAGATGCATGCTTTCTCCCAGTGGTAAAAATATAAATACGATACTCTGGATAACCTCCCAGGTGAAGTGTGTTGATATTTGGGAACGCAGTAAGGAATTGATCCGCAAGCGCACGGATATCGGTGAGCACTTCACCCGGGAGGTTATCCAGAGTATTGTATTTATTTTTTTACCACTAGGAGAAAAAGTGCATCTGACTAACCCGGTCTATTACTACTAACCCTTTTGGCAACAAAGAATGTTTCTCGATGTGAGTGATAAATAGAGAAGACTACAACCGTAATCTCCTTCTAACCTTGGTAAGGATGATCTACTGTTCTATTGGGGAGGCTAACGGAATCTGGACACCACAAAGGATGTTCAACCCGCACCTATAAACCCTATCCTTCCTGCTAACGAGATATGGTCTGAAAGGTAACTCAGAAATGTCACGTTCCTCGCTACTACCACGGTCTTGCTAGTCAGGGAATATCTATGAGTATCCTAGCTTAAACAGCATATCTACGCTAGAGATGATTACTCTAAACTCTACGCGAAGAGATTAAAGTAAACTCATAAACCAAAAGAACAATTAAACAAGAACTTACTAATTTAGAAGTCGAAATACTGAAGAATCCTTGGAGCAAGCCTCGGGTTAGGAGAACTTGATCCCGCAGGTACAAGCTCGGAGTAGATACCGACAGGCCGGGCTTCCTCCAATCTACACCTCCACTCTATCTCTCTCAATCTAGTAGAAACTAGAAGATCTATTTCTACTCACATTGGTTACTAAGCCTAAAAAGAAATTTTATTTAGAGAAGAGGTTTTCCTTCGAGGGCTCCACTCAACTCTATGATAAACTTGTCTCCTCCAGGGGCCAGGGGGTCTGGTTTTATAGTCCCCTCAAGTGAATGTGAGCCAGTGGATCAAACCAACATTGATTGGACGGTTATCCTTGATCCTTTAGGTCGGTGGAACGTCGGGTGCGAAAAGAGTCCCGATTGGTATAGAGGGGGGCGGGCGCCCAGGTCCTCAGGGCGGGCGCCCTAGGCCTGGCCCCTTTCGGCCTCTGCTTCGTTCTCGTGGCTTCTGGTGTCTTCTAGATGGTAGAAAACTGCGCGGTGTGTTGATATCTCTATGTAATCCCGACATGTGGGCCTTTCTTCCTTATTTCCTGATAACCCCCTGCAGAAACAGAAAAACAACAAAACTCGTGGAATTCTGTCAGATAAAACCCTAATTTTAGGTGTTGTTTGTATATTGGTCCTTTCTCTTGTTTATTTGATAATTAAAGTTGATACTTAAGAACCGTCAACAAATACCCCCATACTTAGGCTTTTACTCGTCCTCGAGAAAAGGATGGTTAAGAACAATATCTGGGGCAAAACATTTTAAAACATTCTTTTCATAACTGCAGGGTGTTAAAATCCACTGTGTATTGTAGTCAGGGAAGTGTATGGTTAAGAGTAGGGATCCTTTCTTCTCAATCCTGTCACTTGGAGTTTTTGTATATTTTTGAAAGAAAGTTAGCATACCTTTTATCCGCATAGGTTTTCTCAGATCACTCATTATCTTTTATATATCTCACTGAGGCTGTTTTAATTTGCAAAAATTCTCAAGCATACTTACTTTGCATTTATTGCCTGATCAAAACGGGATCCGAGGAGGGGAATGTCATACTCTTAGATCAAAGACTTTGGAAATTAAAATCTTTGTCAACTATTGCTGGCATATTGCTTATTAGAGGGACCATGGGCTCTCATTTCTTTTTCTTCTCTTTTTTTTAAGTGGATACCGAGGTATCCCTAATTCTACTGTCGGACACTTGTCCATTTTTTCTGTGAGGTTATCGAGCACTTGCTCCTTTTTATTTCCTCGAAATATCTTTATTTTTGCATAGCCCATGCCTCTAATGCAATAATACTTCGGAAGAGTGAATCTTTCTAAATAAATGTCTTGATCTTAGGGGCATGATAAATCTCTCAACAAGGGTCTAACTCATTTTGAACAAACTAAATACAGAGTAGATAGCTTTTATAATTAATATTTTCAGTTTTTATCAGGCATATAAAACACTGAGGATGGTAGCTAGAATTTTTGAATAAATTCTCCAAGCAACGATGATATCAAGAATAAGAAACTCATACTCTGCCATCTCACATTCCACAATGACTTAAGTAACATAGGGTTTTAAAATGATTTTCAATAATTGCAAGTTTCAAGAAATATCACAGGGTGAGATTAATCATATTTAGAAACATTTTAATCTTTTTAATTTATCATGTCGGAAACAATATTCTGCATAATCTAAGATATTATATGAGTATGTGTAAAATATTCCGAGTGTGTACCTGAATCATGGAGTGGTGTAGTTGAAGTGTGTTTGGCATGTCGAGGGATCTCCCCCATACTTGTTTTCTGCTTTCTTGCACAAAAATACACAAGACATAATAATAATAATAACACTCTTTATTAATCTCGAGGCATTTATTACAAAAGACTAGTAGCAAACTGACGATAGTAGTAAACCTAAATCGAATTTAAAGATAAATGACTAAGATGCATTGCCTCAAGGTCTAATCTAGATAACTCAGCGGCGCTCTAATTCCTTGATCTTCTTATTGGCACTGGCAAGATCCTGCCTAAGGCCTAGTATAACGGTGTTGTGGTTAGAGAGCTGCCTCTAGGGGTTGTTCGGGTTGCTCCTGTCGATGTGCGTGCGAAACTTTCCATCTGAGGGATTATTCGGATTACCATAAGTGCATTTTCCATAACAGAGAAAATCGGTACCGAGGGGAACAGGAGCTGGGCGCCCGCCCACCTGATCTGGGCGCCCGCCCTCTCTCTGTCTCCTCTGTGGGTCCACTTCCTTGAGCATGTTTCTAAATGCAAAATTATTTAGGAAAATATATGTATGACCAGAAAACGTTAGACTAAAAAGGTCGGGCTCTAATTCTCTATGGGAAGGTAAAAATGGACTACGTCTATTTCTTCTAATTCTTTATTGAGCTCTAAAAATAATTTAAGACGTTAACCATTTACCTTGAATAACGTACCTTCGTCATGTTCAAGTGTGATAGCTCCGTGGGATGATGAATTAATTACTTTGAATGGTCCTTCCCATTTGCTCTGGAGTTTTCCATGCCCGAAAAGCTTCACCCTGGAATTAAAAAGTAATACCTTATCTCCGGGTGTGAACTCCTTCTTCTTGATTCTGTTGTCATGCCACCTTTTGACTCTTTCTTTGTAGATCTTTGAATTGTGATATGCTTTTGCTCGCCATTCTTCCAATTCTGATAATTGCATTCTTCTATGATCTCCAGCAACATCTAGGTCCATATTCCATATCTTTATGGCCCAGTGTGCTTTGAACTCTAGTTCAACAGGTAGGTGGCAAGTCTTCCCGTACACCAATTGGTATGGAGACATTCCAATTGGGGTCTTGTATGCTGTCCGGTATGCCCAGAGTGCATCGGGTAACTTGTCTTTCCATGCCGTTCCCATTTCATTGACTGTCTTCTGAAGAATATTCTTGATTTGCTTGTTGGAAGTCTCTGCTTGGCCACTTGTCTGAGGATGATAGGGGGTAGCGACGTTGTGACGGATTCCATGTTTTGATAGATATTGCTTGAAGCGTTTATCGATGAAGTGTGCTCCTCCATCACTTATCACTACTCTGGGGACTCCAAATCTTGGACATATAATTTCTTCAAACATCCTCTTTGAACTGATGTTGTCGGCATGCTTGCAAGGTAATGCCTCTACCCACTTGGAGACATAGTCAACTGCCACCAAGATGTACTCACACTTCTTTGATGGAGGAAATGGACCCATATAGTCTATTCCCGAGACATCAAAGAGCTCAATCTGAAGGTTGTTGGTGAGTGGCATTGCATCCCTTGTATTTATGTTTCCGTGCCTTTGACATGGCCTACATCTTCTGATATATTGCTTCGTGTCTTCATACATTGTAGGCCAGTAGAATCCACACTGCCAGATCTTTGAATGTGTACGGAATGCTCCATAGTGACCTCCATATGGTGATGAATGACATCTGTCGATGATCTTCCATCCTTCCTTAGTGGTCACACATCTCCTGAGTAAGCCATCAGAGCATACTCGGAAGAGGTATGGCTCATCCCATATATGTGAACGACTTTCTTGAATAAGCTTCTTCTTGTTTGCTCCTGGTGGTACATACCCTGAAACCATAAAATTAACAATATCTGCATACCAGGGGTCAGACCTGTTAATCCCATAGAGCATGTCGTCCCGGAGTGAATCATTGATGGGGGTTTCCTGTGGATTCTTAAAATACATTCTAGACAAGTGATCTGCAACAGAATTTTCTACTCCCTTTTTATCTTTTATTTCTAAGTCAAATTCTTGGAGTAATAAGATCCATCTAATCAGGCGAGGTTTAGCATCTTTTTTAGTGAGCAAATATTTTAGTGCAGCATGATCAGTGTAAACAATTATTTTAGCTCCAACTAAATAAGATCTAAATTTATCAATGGCAAAAACAACAGCCAGAAGCTCTTTTTCAGTGGTTGCATAGTTAAGTTGAGCTCCTATCAAAGTTTTACTGGCATAAGCAATTGCATGATGCTTCTTATCTTTAGTTTGTCCCAAAACTGCCCCCACATCATAATCACTAGCATCACACGTAATTTCAAAAGGCAATGACCAATCAGGGGGTTGAATGATTGGTGCAGAGATGAGTGCTTTCTTTAATAAATTAAAAGATGTTAGACATGCATCATCAAATTCGAGAGGAGCATCCTTGGCTAGCAAAAGAGTAAGTGGTCTAGCAATAAATGAAAAATCTTTTATGAATCTACGATGAAAACCAGCATGGCCAAGAAAGCTTCAAATTCCTTTTATATTCAAGGTGGAGGTAGTTGTTCAATTACTTCAATTTTAGCTTTGTCTACCTCAATACCTCTTTCAGACACTTGGTGTCCCAGCACTATTCCTTCCCTAACCATAAAATGACATTTTTCCCAATTAAGGACTAAGTGCTTTTCTTCACATCTTTGCAAAACCTTGTCTAAGTTTTCAAGACAACTATCAAAAGTTTTTCCATATACAGAGAAATCATCCATGAAAACTTCCATAATCTCTTCAATCATATCAGAAAATATAGACATCATGCATCTTTGAAAAGAAGCTGGTGCATTACATAACCCAAAAGACATTCTACGGTAAGCATAAGTTCCATATGGGCATGTAAAAGTGGTTTTGCTTTGATCATTAGGATGGATCGGGATCTGATGATAACCTGAATATCCATCTAAGAAACAGAAGAACGAATGGTTTGCTAACCGATCTAGCATATCATCTATGAAAGGTAAAGGAAAATGATCCTTTCTCATGGCATTGTTTAGTTTTCTATAGTCTATGCACATCCGCCATCCTGTGACGGTGCGTTGCGGAATTAGCTCGTTCTTTTCATTCATAATAACAGTCATGCCTCCCTTTTTAGGCACAACCGGAACTAGGCTCACCCACTCACTGTGCGGCACAGGATATATAATCCCTGCATGCAGCAACTTTATAACTTCCTTTTTAACTACCTCTCTCATAGTGTTGTTAAGTCTACATTGGGGTTCTCGAGAAGGTGAAACAGAAGGATCTGTTGGAATACAATGGGTACAAATCATAGGACTGATTCCTGTAAGATATTGGAGTGAGTAGACGAAAACTGAGTGATGTTTCTCAAGAATGGTCATCAATCGTAGAGTTTGCTCCTGAGTGAGTTTATCGCTAATGATCACAGGAAACTCTGGATTATTGCTTAGAAAAGCATAGATAAGACCGGGTGGTAAAGTCTTAAGCTCTATGGGGGGTCTAGGTGTTTCTGCAAACTCATCTAAGGGTTCAGGTTCAGAAGGTTCGGCTTCTTCTTCTATGAAGAAAGGAGTTTCGTCTTCTAAGTCTGATTCTTCGAAAAGTTCTAGAGATGAAGCCTTTACCTCCACCATAGAATCAGGCAAAAGATATGACTCGGCCTTATTATTTAAGGAGTGTGAAATTGTTATTGGGATTTTAAAAGCTTTTCCAAAAGAAATGTGTAGCTTCCCAGTTTGACCTTCATAAAGGAGTCTTCTAAAAGGTTGTCCTATCAACAGGTCAAAGTCCCATGTATCAAAGATATAGAAGTTCAAATGAACCATGGAGCCTTCTACTGTAAGAGGTAGGACATTTATAATTCCAAGACTGGGGACTAATCGTCCCGAAGATTACTTTATGACTTTTGTTGTGGGGGTTAAGACAATATTTTTAAATAGTTTAAGTGCAAAATATTCAGACATGATGTTGATCCCCACAACAGGATTATAGAGAGCATCAAATCGATCAGAATTATAAGCACATCGTATAGTTATAGTGGGTGTGTCCAAACGGATCACATCAGAGGAAAGCTCTGATTCCTCCAACCACTTGCTACTCATGACTGAGATAAGCTCTCTCAATTGATATTCACTTGGCAAATAAATGCTAAACTGGTCGTTTCGGGGGTTTGTCAATAGAATGGTAGTTTGAAATGTTTCCAAAATTGGCAAAAAGATCGGATTCTATATCCAGCATGAAGTCCGGTGGTGGAATTTCTTCCTCTTGTGGCTCAGAACATGGGATAGCTAAAGTAGCTGAAGAATTTGGCAGACTGTCTACTTCGGCTTCATAGGTTTCATCATGAAGGGTATTATCCATCTCAGCTTCTAGGATTCTATCTAGGATCACTCTAGCTTCATCAGTAGGGATGCGAAAGAAAGAACCTCTAGACATTGTGTGTAGCATTTGTTTATGATTTTTCTGAAGACCTCGGAAAAATTGAAATAAAAGAACAGGGTCTTCAAGATTAAGGTTTGGACCAGATTCTAAAAGATCAGAAAAACGTTTCCAGGATTTTCCCAAAGTTTCATTATCTTTTTGTTTAAAAGATAGGACTTCGAGTCTAAGGTCGGCGATACGGTCGAGGGAATAAAAATCTAGACAAAAGTTGGCTCGTAAAACTCCCCATTCACCTCGTTGTTGACTTACCTTCTGACTGTACCATTGTCTAGCTTCTCCCCTTAAGGAAAAAGGAAAAAGCTTCCAACGTAAAATTTTATCAGAAATGCATTCAATGCGAAGACAATCACATGTTTGCTCAAAATCTCTAATATGAAGGTAAGGGTTTTCGTCTTCCTTTCCTGAAAAAGATAGGTTTTGAATCATGGCAATCAACCTAGAACCTAACCTATATTGGGATGTTTGGATAGGCTGTGATGATTCCCATGGTAAAAGGTCAGTTTCCGAAGGTGTTGCAAATTGGTAGATTGATTTAGAATCTTGGTTTTCCATAAGGTAAGAGTAAAGAAAATAAATACAGAATATAAAAGATAAGAAAATATAAAAGTATAGATACAAGCTAGTAGTAACACTCAAGGTTATCTCAGCAAACCGTCTTTCTCCCTAGCAACGGCGCTAGAAATGGTTGTTGATATTTGGGAACGCAATAAGGAATTGATCCGCAAGCGCACGGATATCGGTGAGCACTTCACCCGGGAGGTTATCCAGAGTATCGTATTTATTTTTTTACCACTAGGAGAAAGAGTGCATATGACTAACCCGGTCTATTACTACTAACCCTTTTGGCAACAAAGAATGTTTCTCGATGTGAGTGATAAATAGAGAAGACTACAACCGTAATCTCCTTCTAACCTTGGTAAGGATGATCTACTGTTCTATTGGGGAGGCTAACGGAATCTAGACACCACAAAGGATGTTCAACCAGCACCTATAAACCCTATCCTTCCTGCTAACGAGATATGGTCTGCAAAGGTAACTCGGAAATGTCACGTTCCTCGCTACTACCACAGTCTAGCTAGTCAGGGAATATCTATGAGTATCCTAGCTTAAACAGCACATCTACGCTAGAGATGATTACTCTAAACTCTACGCGAAGAGATTAAAGTAAACTCATAAACCAAAAGAACAATTAAACAAGAACTTACTAATTTAGAAGTCGAAATACTGAAGAATCCTAGGAGCAAGCCTCAGGTTAGGAGAACTTGATCCCGCAGGTACAAGCTCGGAGTAGACACCGACAGGCCGGGCTTCCTCCAATCTACACCTCCACTCTATCTCTCTCAATCTAGTAGAAACTAGAAGATCTATTTCTACTCACATTGGTTGCTAAGCCTAAAAAGAAATTTTATTTAGAGAAGAGGTTTTCCTTCGAGGGCTCCCCTCAACTATATGATAAACCTGTCTCCTCCAGGGGCCAGGGGGGTCTGGTTTTATAGTCCCCTCAAGTGAACGTGAGCCATTGGATCAAACCGACATTGATTGGACGGTTATCCGTGATCCTTTAGGTTGGTGGAACGTCGTGTGCGAAAATGTCCCGATTGGAGTACAGAGGGGGGCGGGCGCCCAGGTCCTCACGGCGGGCGCCCTGGGCCTGGCCCCTTTCGGCCTCTGCTTCGTTCTCGTGGCTTCTAGAGTCTTCTAGATGGTAGAAAATTGCACGGTGCGTTGATATCTCTATGTAATCCTGACATGTGGGCCTTTCGTCCTTATTTCCTGATAATCCCCTGCAGGAACAGATAAACAACAAAACTCGTGGAATTCTGTCAGATCAAACCCTAATTCTAGGTGTTGTTTGTATATTGGTCCTTTCTCTTGTTTATTTGATAACTAAAATTGATACTTAAGAACCGTCAACAAAGTGCTCACTGATATCCGTACGCTTGCGGATCATTTCCTGATGGCGTTACCAAATATCAATAGTGTTGAAGATGAGCATTCACGTCCTCGTGTGGCAAACCATGGAACTGGCTTGCCTACATCATCTTGATAAGGCCAGTATGGAGCTTGAAGTTTCCATTCCCAATATTGATAGCGGGCCCAACGGGCATGTTGGCAATCGCAGGGGTGGAGTAATTGCATAGTGACTTGGCCATGATGATCGTATCAAATGATGCAAGGGCGAATGGTTTGTTTGTCGGTGGAGTAGCAGAAGAAGAAGCGTTCTGGGACCTGTTCTTCCTTAGGAGTGCCTCCGGATTGTTGATGAAGTTGTTCGACAGGTCAAGCCATTCATACACTATCATGTTTTCTATCCAACAAAAAGAGGAAGAAAACAAGCAAAGTTAACCTGCCTAAACTATGGCTACCATTTGCTAATCAATGTTTATTGCCAAGCTAGATGTCTTTATTTCTTTTTGCCTTCCCCAGCAACGGTGCCAGAAATGCTTGTTGGCATTTCTTAGCGTCACTACTAAAAATAGACCATAGATCCATCCTTAGCAATGGCACCAGAAATATCGGGTGTTGGCATACCGTAACTATCGCTACATCAGAGAGATAACCCAAGGCAACTCGAGGGCACTGGCCTTAGCAATGCAGTCTGGTAACAATAATTAGGAATGCCAGATTGGCCTTCCTAACTATCCTTACTTGCGATATGCAAAGCTACGGCACTACGCTTGAAAGTGCACAAGGATTACAATCTTAAGTAACGGTACTTAGGTACGCCAATCGATAGTTCATCAATGAAGAAGTAATTCCCGTAGGAAGGCAAAGGGATCAAACATGGTGTAAACATGATTACTTGTTGAATACTTGGTAGACATAGAGTAAATAGTAATAAACATGATATTCAAGATAGTGGACACACATTGGATCAACCTCAAGGATAGATTAGAAGAGAAATAATAAATAAAGAATAAAGAAATAAATCTACTTGAGCAGGCACGGGTCACATATAACTATGCATAGAACTGTTAGCGGATCATCTAATTAGCAATAAATAGAGTTAGAACTAAGCCTGAGATGAGGGGAGATCCCCGCAGCTGGATACCCAGCCGATAGAGACTTTACAAAACTCCTACCGGAATAACTGATCGTGGGGGATTACAAAGGATGGACATGGTGTTGATATTTGGTAACGCAATCAGGAATTAATCCGCAAGCGCATGGATATCGGTGAGCACTTCACCTGGGATGTTATCCAGAGTATCGTATTTATATTTTTACCACTAGGAGCAAGCGTGCATCTGACTAACCAGGTATATTACTACTAACCTTTAGGCTACAACCACTATGACTCGATGTGAGTGATGTATAGAGAAGACTTCAACTGCACCCTCGTTCTAACCTTGGTAAGGATAATCAACTGTTCTGTTGGGGAGGCTCACGGAATCTATACACCACAGAGGATGTTCGACCCGCACCTATAAACCCTATCGATCCTACTAACGGGATTATGGGCTACAAAGGTAACTCAGAAATATCATGTTCCTCGCTACTACCACGGTCCGGCTAGACAGGGGATATCTATGAGTATCCTAGCCCAAACACCACGTTTACGCTAGAGATGATTACTCTAAACTCTACGCGAAGAGATCAAAGTAAAATCATAAACCAAAGAACAATAAAACAAAGAACTTACTGGAATTTAGAAGTCAAATACTGAAGAATTCTAGGAGCAAGCCTCGGGTTAGGAGACTTGATCCCGCAGGTGCAACCTCGGAGTAGACACCAAGAGGCTGGGCTTCCTCCGATCTACACCTCCACTCTATCTCTCTCAATCTAGTAGAACTACTTCTACTCTCACATTGGATGCTAAGCCCTATGAGGTTGGAACCCTAAAGGAACCTCTCTCTCTGAATCCTCTCTAGAAAATATGCTAATGAATAATGGGGATTGATTTCTCCAGGGGCCATGGGCCTTGCTTATATAGTCCTCTCAAATGAATCTAGGCCATCGGATCAAACCGACCTTGATTGAACGGTTCTCCTTGATCCTCAAAGGCGGTGGAGCATAATCCGCGTGATGCACCCTGATTGGCCACCATAGGTGGGCGGGCGCCCTGCCTGTGGGCCCGCTCGACCTCCCGCTCATTCGTGTGGCTTCTGGAACATTCTAGACCGAGGAAAATTGGCGCACAAGTTAATATCTCTATGTAAACCCGACGTGTGGGCCTTTCTTCCATATTTCCTGATAACCCCGTGTAGAAATAGATAAACAGCAAAACTCGTGGAATTCTGTCAGATCAAACCCTAATTCTAGGTGTTGCTTGTATATTAGTCCTTTTCCTTATTTATTTCATGATTAAAATTGATACTTAAGAACCGTCAACAAACACCCCCATACTTAGGCTTTTTCTTGTCCTCGAGAAAAAGATGGTTTAGAAAAAATATCCAGGGTTAAAACATTGTAAAGCATTCTCTTCATACCTGCAGGGTGTTGTAAAAATCCACTGTGTACCATAGTCAGGGAAATATATGGTCAAGAGTAGAGATCCTTGTTGGGTATTTTAAACACAAACAGAAAAATCCGCAAGCGCACGGATACCAATGTAGCTTTCACTAGGGAGTATTCTAGAGTATCGATTTTCCATAGGGAACGTGAGTGTACTATTTAAGATTCAAGATCGCCTAAGGATAACTATATAATTATTTTTGGTGGGAAGAGAGGAAGTTTCCTGAGAGTTCTCTAGTGGATCTAAGAAACAAGAATTACTTCAAAGATTATTTATTTCGGGACATCAGAACACTACCAACCGAAAGAGATGACAAGGGGGCTAGGAAGCTCTGACTACGGTCCTACAAACACCGATCCGAACGAGGTGAAATACGTCGACCGTTAGGGCTGTCACTACCCTATGGCTACCACAACAATCCGCAGGATTGGGTGCAATTCCAGGTAATTGCAAGAGTAAACACCACGTCTAATCTATTAATTATTACTCTAGCGTTATAAAGACTAGAGTACGTGATGCAAGCGGGAATCCAATAAATAACTTGAATGTAAATAAAAGTAAATAAAGAACTTAGGAATTATGAATTGAAGAACTTGGAGAACGATGAAGAACAAACCAGTTGCAGCAAAAGTATAATGTTGAGGAAGATCCGACAAATCTGACTCCTCCTCCGCTCTCCTCTTCTCTCTCCCTATTTTCTAGATTACAACTAGAACTAACTAAAACAAGAACTAGAGGAACTAGAACTAGAACTAGATGAACTAGAGGGATCCTCTCTACTTGGATGAAGAATTGAAACCCTAGCTTTGATTCTGTAGAAGAGGTATGATCTCCAAGGGCCAGGGGGCTGCTTATATAGTCTTTTCAGATGAATCTGGGCCGTCGGATCAAACCGACATTGATTGAACGGTTATCCTTGATCCTTTAGGTCGGTGGAGCGTGATCTACGAAACGGGTCTGGATTGGACACCATAGGAGGGCGGGCACCCTGGTCCTTAGGGCGGGCGCCCTGGGCCAGGCCCCATTCTACCTCCGCTTCATTCCCGTGGCTTCTGGAGTCTTCTAGATGATAGAAAATTGCGCGGTACGTTAATATCTCTATGTAAACCCAACGTGTGGTCCTTTCTTTTGTATTTCCTGATAACCCCCTGCAGAAATAGACAAACACCAAAACTCGTGGAATTCTGTCAGATAAAACCCTAAGTCTAGGTGTTGGTTGCATTTGGATCCTTTTCCATGATTAGTTGATGGTTAAATGTGAGTATTAAGGACCATCAACAATTCTTTCTTCTTTTCAACCCTATTACTTGGTGTTTTTGTATATATATTTTTTGAAAAAGAAATTTAGCATACCTTTATCCTCATAGGTTCTCTCAGATCACTCATTTATCTTTTGTCTATCTCACTGAGGCTGTTTTAATTTGCAGAAATTCTCAAGCATACTTACCTTGCATTTATTGTCTGATCAAAACGGGATCTGAGGAGAGGAATGCCATACTCTTAGATCAAAGACTTTGAAAATTAAAAACTTGTCAACTCTTACTGGCATATTGCTTATTAGAGGGACCATGGGCTATCATTTTCTCTCTTTTCTTTTTCTTTCAAGTGGATACCGAGGTACCCCTATTTCTACTATCGGACACTTGTCCATTTTTTCTGTGAGGTTGTCGAGCACTTGCTCCTTTTTATTTCCTTGAAATGTTCATATTTTTGCATAGCCCATGCCTCTAACGCAATAATACTACGGAAGAGTGAATCTTTCTGAATAAATGTCTTGATCTTAGGAGCATGATAAATCTCTCAACAAGGGTCTAACTCATTTTGAACAAACTCAATACACAGTAGATATCTTTTATAATTATCATAATTAATATTTTCAGGTTTAGCAGGCATATAAAACACTGAGGATGGTAGCTAGAATTTTTGAAGATTTTAAGACAAATTCTCCAAGCAACAACGATATCAAGAATGAGGTACTCATACTCTACATTCCACAGTGACTTAAGTAACATAGGGTTTTTAAACAATTTTTAGTAATTGCAGGTTTTCAAGAAATGTCACAGAGTGAGATTGATTATGATTAGAAACATTTTAATCTTGTAAATTTATCATGTTAGAGACAATATTCTGCACGAACCAAGATATATGTGTATGTGTATGTGTAAAGCGTGCAGAAAATGTACCTGAATCGTGGAGTGGTGTAGTCGAAGTGCGTTTGGCATGTCGGGGGATCTCCCCCATACTTGTTTTCTGCTTACTTGCATAAAAATAAAGTAGAGACACACAAGACATAATAATAATAATTATTATTAATCTTGAGGCATTTATTACAACAGACTAATAATGAACTGAAGCTAATAATAGATCTAAGCCGAATCTAAAGATGAATAACTAAGATACACTGCCTCAAGATCTAATCTAGATAACTTAGCGGTGCCCTAACTCCCTAATCTTCTTATTAGCACTAGCAACATCATGCTTAAGACCTAGTATAACGGTGTTCTAGTTAGAGAACTGCCTATTGATGGAGTTAACCGAGGACTGGAGCTCTATGATGATCTTGTCTAGCCTAGGAACATCCTCATCTACATCTGCTATAGTCTTGCGGTGCTTAGGAGGTGTCTCGAGAGAGTTGAGGGCGTGCTTCGGTGCTGTCTTTGGAGGGATGAAGCGGACTTTGGCTGCTCTAACCCCCTCAAAGTAAGACCTCTCCTCCTCCGTGGTGTAGCGGATGCTGCAGATGTCGCCGCTCCGGTTGGTCTTGACTCCGACGACCCGCTCATTGGGCCTGGGTGGTAGGATCCTCGTGTCGGCTGGCACCTTGACGGTGGCCTCCTTCTTGGCTGACGGCCCCTCAAGAAGTAGGGGCTGCGGTGGCGCGGTGAGAACTGGTTGGGCATAATAGGATTGGGTGGAGCTGCGCTGGCGTGATGGCATGGCTGCTAGGTGTCGCTCTATGTTGGTCTGGACGAGAGCGTAGTCGTTGGGGTCTTCCTTGGGCTTCTTGTTGAGGTCGTAGGGGACGACCTCCCAATCGTCGTGGAACTCATCGGCCATTGGATCAGCGAGGGACTAAGCAAGCTCTAATTGAGGAAGGAGAGAAGGTTTGAATGAATTGGTGTTGAAAGCTGACGCCAGGGGTCTATTTATATAGTGGTCAAAAAGTGCCTCTAGGGTTTGCTCGGGTTACTCCCGCCGCGATACGTGCGTAACAAACCATCCGCATGATTATTGGGATTACCATATATGAGTTTCTCACGACGGAGGAGACCGGGGCCGAGGGGAGACAGTGGCTGGGTGCCCGCCCTCATCATCAGGGCGCGTGCCCTGTGTGTGGCTCCTCTATGGGCCCGCCACCTCGAGCATGCTTCTAGACGCAATTTTCATTCCGAAAAATATATACATGGTTCAAAAACGTCAGATTAAAAAGGTCGGGCTCAAATTCTCCTTGGGAAGGTAAAAATGGATCACGTCTATTTCTTCTAATTCTTTATTGGGCTCTAAAAATAATTTGAGATGTTGACCATTTACCTTGAATAACGTACCTTTGTTAGTTTGAAGTGTGATAACTCCGTGAGATGATGAATTGATTACCTTGAATGGTCCTTCCCATTTACTCCAGAGTTTTCCATGCCCGAAAAGCTTCACCCTGGAATTAAAAAGTAATATCTTATCTCCGGGTGCGAACTCCTTCTTGATCCTCTTGTCATGCCACCTTTTAACTCTCTCCTTGTAGATCTTCGAATTGTGATATGCTTTCTCTCGCCATTCTTCCAATTCTGATAGTTGCATTCTTTTATGATCTCCAGCTACATCTAGGTCCATATTCCATCTCCTTATGGCCCAGTGTGCTTTGAATTCTAGTTCAACAGGTAGGTGGCAAGTCTTCCCGTCCACCAATTGGTATGGGGACATTCCAATTGGGGTCTTGTATGCTGTCCGGTATGCCCAGAGTGCATCAAGTAACTTGTCCTTCCATGTCGTTCCCATCTCATTGACTGTTTTCTGAAGAATATTCTTGATTTGCTTGTTGGAAGTCTCTGCTTGGCCACTTGTCTGAGGATGGTAGGGGGTAGCGACGTTGCGACGGGTTCCATGTTTTGATAGATAGTGCTTGAAGCGTTTGTCGATGAAGTGTGCTCCTCCATCACTTATCACTACTCTGGGGACTCCAAATCTTCGAAATATAACTGCTTCAAACATCCTCTTTGAACTGATGTTGTCGGTGTGCTTGCAAGGTAGTGCCTCTACCCACTTGGAGTCGTAGTAAACTGCCACCAAGATGAACTCGCACTTCTTTGATGGGGGAAATGGACCCATGTAGTCTATTCCCCAGACATCAAAGAGCTCAATCTGAAGGTTGTTGGTGAGTGGCATGGCATCTCTTGTGTTTATGTTTCCATGCTTTGACATGGCCCACATTTTCTGATATATTGCTTCGTGTCTTCATACATTGTAGGCTAGTAGAATCCACACTGCCAGATCTTTGAATGTGTACGGAATGCTCCATAATGACCTCCATATGGTGATGAATGACATTTGTCGATGATCTTCCATCCTTCCTCGGTGGTCACACATCTCCTGAGTAAGCCATCAAAACATACTCGGAAGAGGTATGGCTCATCCCAAATATGTGAACGACTTTCTTGAATAAGCTTCTTCTTGTTCGCTCCTGGTGGTACATACCCTGAAACCATAAAATTAACAATATCTGCATATCAGGGGTCAAACCTGTTAATCCCGTAGAGCATGTCCTCCCGGAGTGAATCATTGATGGGGGTTTCCTGTGGATTCTTAAAATGCATTCTAGACAAGTGATCAGCAACCGAATTTTCTACTCCATTTTTATCTTTTATTTCCAAGTCAAATTCTTGATGTAATAAGATCCATCTAATTAGGCGAGGTTTAGCATCTTTTTTAGTGAGCAGATATTTTAGTGTAGCATGATCAGTGTAAACAATTATTTTAGCTCCAACTAAATAAGATCTAAATTTATCAATGGCAAAGACAACAGCCAGAAGCTCTTTTTCAGTGGTTGCATAATTAAGTTGAGCTCCTGTCAAAGTTTTACTGGCATAAGCAATTGCATGATGCTTCTTATTTTTAGTTTGTCCCAAAATTGACCCCACAGCATAATCTCTAGCATCACACATAATTTCAAAAGGAAACAACCAATCAGAGGGTTGAATGATTGGTGCAGAGATGAGTGCATTCTTTAATAAATTGAAAGATGTTAGGCATGCATCATCAAATTCGAAAGGAGCATCCTTGGCTAGCAAAAGAGTAAGTGTTCTAGCAATAAATGAAAAATCTTTTATAAATCTGCGATAAAAACCAGCATGGCCAAGAAAGCTTCAAATTCCTTTTATATTCACAGATGGAGGTAGTTGTTCAATTACTTCAATTTTAGCTTTGTCCCAACACTATTCCTTCCCTAACCATAAAATGACATTTTTCCCAATTGAGGACTAAGTGCTTTTCTTCACATCTTTGCAAAACCTTGTCAAAGTTTTTAAGACAACTATCAAAAGTTTTTCCATATACAGAGAAATCATGCATGAAAACTTCCATAATGTCTTCAATCATATCAAAAAATATCATGCATCTTTGAAAAGAAGCTGGTGCATTACATTACCCAAAAGACATTCTACGGTAAGCATAAGTTCCTTATGGGCATGTAAAAGTGGTTTTTCTTTGATCATCAGGATGGATCGGGATCTGGTGATACCGTGAATATCCATCTAAGAAACAGAAGAACGAATGGTTCGCTAATCGCTCTAGCATCTCATCTATGAAAGGCAAAGGAAAATGGTCCTTTTTCGTGGCTTTGTTCAGTTTTCTATAGTCTATGCACATCCGCCACCCTGTGACGGTGTGTTGCGGAATTAGCTCATTCTTTTCATTCATAACGACAGTCATGCCTCCGTTTTTAGGCACAACATGAACTGGGCTCACCCACTCGCTGTGCGGCACAGGATATATAATCCCTGCATGCAGCAACTTTATAACTTCCTTTTTAACTACCTCTCTCATCGCGTTGTTAAGTCTACGTTGGGGCTCTCGAGAAGGTGAAACAAAAGGATCTGTCGGAATACGATGGGTACAAATCATAGGACTGATTCCTGGAAGATCTTGGAGTGAGTAGCTGAAAACTGAGTGATGTTTCTCAAGAATGGTCATAAATCGCACAGTTTGCTCCTTAGTGAGTTTATCACTAATGATCGCAGGAAACTCTGGATTATTGTTTAGGAAAGCATAGGTAAGACCGGGTGGTAAAGTCTTAAGCTCTATGGGGGGTCTAGGTGTTTCTAAAAACTCATATAAGGGTTCAGGTTCATAAAGTTCAGGTTCTTCTTCTGTGAAGAAAGGAGCTTCTTCTTCTAAGTCTGGTTCATCTAAAAGCTCTAGAGATGCAGCCTTTACCTCCTCCATAGGATCGGGCAAAAGATATGACTCAGTCTTATTATTTAAGGAGTGAGAAATCGTTATTCGAAATTTAAAATCTTTTCCAAAATAAATGAGTAGCTTCCCAGTTTGACCTTCATAAAGGAGTCTTGTAAAAGGTTGTCCTATCAACAGGTCGTAGTCTTATGTATCAAAGGTATAAAAGTTCAAATGAACCATGGAGCGTTCTACCATAAAGGGTAGGACATTAATAATTCGAAGACTGGGGACTAATCGTCCTGAAGATTCCTTTATGACCTTTGTTGTGGGGGTTAAAACCAATTTTTTAAATAATTTAAGTGCAAAAGATTCATACATGATGTTGATCCTCACAATAGGATTATAGAGAACATCAAATTGATCATAATCATAAGCAAAGCGTATAGTTATAGGAGGTGTGTCCAAACAGATCACATCGGAGGAAAGCTGTGACTCCTCCAACCGTTTTCTACTCATGACTGAGATAAGCTCTCTCAATTGATGTTCACTTGGCAAACAAATGCTAAAATAGCCGTTTTGGGGTCTGACTATAGAATGGTATTTTGAAATGTTTCCAAAATTGGCAAAAAGATCAGATTCTATATCCAGCATGAAATCAGGTGGTAGAATTTCTTCCTTTTGTGGCTCAGAACTTGGGATAGCTAAAGTAGATGGAGAATTTGGCAGGGTGTCTACTTCGGCTTCATGGGTTTCATCATGAAGGGTATTATCCATCTCAGCTTCTAGGATTCTATCTAGGATTGCTATAGCGTCATCAGTAGGGATGCGAAAGAAATAACCTCTAGACATTGTATGTAGCATTTGTTTATGATCTTTCTAAAGACCTCGAAAAAAGTGAAATAAAAGAACAGGGTCTTCAAGATTAAGTTTTGGACCAGATTCTAAAAGATCAGAAAAACGTTTCCAGGATTTTCCCAAAGTTTCATTATCTTTTTGTTTAAAAGATAGGACTTCGAGTCTAAGGTCGCCGATACGGTCGAGGGAATAAAAATCTAGACAAAAGTTGGCTCATAAGACTCCCATTCACCTCGTTGTTGACTTACCTTCTGACTATACCATTGTCTAGCTTCTCCCCTTAAAGAAAAAGGAAAAAGCTTCCAACATAAATTTAATCAGAAATGCCTTCAATGCGAAGACAATCACATGTTTGCTCAAAATCCCTAATATGAAGGTAAGGGTTTTTGTCTTCCTTTCCTGAAAAGATAGGTTTTGAATCATGGCAATCAACCTGGAACTTAACCTATACTAGTATGTTTGGATAGACTATGATGACTCCCATGGTAAAAGCTCAGTTTCCGAAGGTGTTGCAAATTGATAGATCGATTTAGAATCTTGGTTTTCCATAAGGTAAGAGTAAGAAAAATAAAGAATATAAAAAGATAAGAAAAGATAAAAGTATGAATACAAGATAGTAGTAAGACTCAAGGTTATCTCAGCAAACCATCTTTCTCCCCGGCAACGGCGCCAGAAATGCTTGTTGATATTTGGTAACGCAATCAGGAATTAATCCGCAAGCGCACGGATATCGGTGAGCACTTCACCCGGGATGTTATCCAAAGTATCGTATTTATATTTTTACCACTAGGACAAAGCGTGCATCTAACTAATGAGGTCCATTACTACTAACCTTTAGGCTACAACCACTATGACTCGATGTGAGTGATGTATACAGAAGACTTCAACTGCACCCTCGTTCTAACCTTGGTAAGGATGATCTACTGTTCTGTTGGGGAGGCTCACGGAATCTAGACACCACAGAGGATGTTCGACCCACACCTATAAACCCAATCGATCCTGCTAACGGGATTATGGGCTACAAAGGTAACTCAGAAATGTCACGTTCCTCGCTACTACCACGGTCCAGCTAGACAAGGGATATCTATGAGTATCCTAGCCCAAACACCACGTTTACGCTAGAGATGATTACTCTAAACTCTACGCGAAGAGATCAAAGTAAACTCATAAACCAAAGAACAATAAAACAAATAACTTACTAGAATTTAGAAGCCGAAATACTGAAGAATCCTAGGAGCAAGCCTCGGGTTAGGAGACTTGATCCCACAGGTACAACCTCAGAGTAGACACCGACAGGCCGGGCTTCCTCCGATCTACACCTCCACTCTATCTCTCTAAATCTAGTAGAACTAAAACTCTCACATTGGATGCTAACCCCTATGAGGTTGTAACCCTAAAGGAACCTCTGTCTCTGAATCGTCTCTGGAAAATATGCTAATGAATAATGGGGATTGATTTCTCTAGGGGCCAGGGGCCTTGCTTATATAGTCCTCTCAAATGAATCTGGGCTGTCGGATCAAACCGACCTTGATTGAACGGTTCTCCTTGATCCTCAAAGGCGGCGGAGCATAATCCGCATGATGCACCCTGATTGGCCACCATAGGTGGGCGGGCGCCCTGCCTGTGGGCCCGCTTGGCCTCCTACTCATTCGTGTGGCTTCTAGAACCTTCTGGACTGAGGAAAATTGGCGAACAAGTTAATATCTCTATGTAAACCCGACGTATGGGCCTTTCTTCCATATTTCTTGATAACCCCCTGCAGAAATAGATAAACAGCAAAACTCGTGGAATTCTGTCAGATCAAACCCTAATTCTAGGTGTTGCTTGTATATTAGTCCTTTTCCTTATTTATTTCATGATTAAAATTGATACTTAAGAACCATCAACATAGGACTGTCACTACCCTGCCACTTACCCCTCTGCCCGAAAGATACCCGCATATCCGATGATCTCCGCATACCAGAGCACCAAGCCCGTGTAATTGAAAACAACTCCTAACCCCCATGGACCCCACCCCTTCGGAGTGACAGGCTAAGTTAGGAGCAGCCACCACAGCCCAATGAACCATCATCTCATCCCTAATTCTAATCCTAATCATACTAATCTGATGAACAATGATGAACATATCAAGAACATAGCACAAGAACTAAGAACTAGTTCATATACTATGAACATGATAAGAACACAACCATACTCTAGTTCATATGCATAATCATATAAAGATAAATAGAACTTGCTCATGGAAGAAGATTGAATATTATTCGTACCAAGAAGATCCTTTCTTCCAAGGAGACAAGCTCTCCTTGCTAGCTCTTGCCTTGCTCTACTACTAATCTAGACAAGAGATACAAGTGAGAGGTGTGAGGTAAATTGACTCCAAATGATGTGTCCCTTATGGGGGCGCTCTCCCTCTCTTTTATAGCCCAAGAGGAGGGGGCTCTATGCAAAAAGGGTGATCCCTACATAGAAAGGTCCAGAACCGACCTCCAAGGGCGGTTTCCACTTTCCATCTGCGTTGATCGTAGGTGGAACCGTCCTTAGGAAACCGCCTCGCACATTCCTCCAGAAGGCTGTGGCTAGGAGGGCCCACCAGTGCACCCCCACGGTGGCGTTTGCCAACCACCTTCTGGTGGTGGGCTCTGCTCTGGGCCTTGACCTCCCCCGTGGTTACGGATGGATTTGGTTGGGTGTTTTGGTGGGCCTTTCCATTTTATCTTGATTTGTGCCTTTTCTGAATACGCTTTCTTGAATTGCGCTTTCTCGTGTCTTTTGCACCTTTCCATGTGTCATTCCTAAAATTGACATTCACAACAAAACTTATGGAAAGGTTAGTTAAAAGCCCTAGCATCTATTTATTTTACTTATTAAAATGATGTTTATAATTATAGGATAAGGGGTACCAACAACGGTATGCTCCGGGACTGGTCGACCAGTGTGTTTATAAAACTGGGGACTGTACCGACCACCGAGCACAGTATGCTTGGGGACTGGTAGACCAGTCTGTTTATAAAATAGGGGGCTGTGCCGATTACCGAGCACGATTACATCACCAATCATGCTTGGGGATTTGACAATCACTTCCTATGCTATGCTCGGAGCTTCCATCGATCACTCTCTTATCACAGCTTGGGGACTGCTCTCTCAGTTACATATGAGCTGGATTCATATACAAGTGAGAGGTGATTTTGTTTTTAGACCTTGCTACAAGGTTCATACTTCACCTTCCCGCAAGCTGAGGGACTACATCAGTAAGAAGCATCTGGCGATGCATTTTAGCGTCAAAATTTCTCCTTGTATTTTTCTTTTTAGAGCCTGGCACCACGTGCCTGCGTCATCTACTATCAGGCTCGGGAACTAAGTGGGCACACTTCACCTTGCGGTGAATATGCTTGCTTTTTGTGAGTGTATATTTCTTACGAAAAGTAAAGTGGGCACACTTCATTAGGAAAGAAATCTTTTTTGATTTAGAGCACCATGCTTTATTCGAACAATCTGCTTCTTCGATGATAATATTGATCGAATATTGTTAGAGTTGGTCAAAATACTGCTGCAACTACTGGGGTGGTTTTCCTGTTTGTTGAAAACGTCAAGCCTCACTAGTCGAAGAAACACAAGGTGGCGTGTTGCATCATAATACATGGAGCTCGGGGACTAGCTGTGGGGGTATAAACCCCTATACCCTTACGGCTAGACTTGGGCCAGGAGGTTTGGCCCATTACAAGACGGCTCGAGGCTTGATCCAACTGCTCGTAGTTTCGTGCAAGGAAACAAGACGTGGAAATCAAGCAGGATTCTAGTCGGTTAGAATAGGGATTGATATTGTATTAATGGCAATTGTAATCGACTAGGATTACTTTCCAGATATGTAACCCTGCTCTCTAGACTATACAAGGAGAGGCAAGGGACCCCCCTTAGGTCAACACAATTCGACACATCTCAGATCAATACAACCAGATGCAGGATGTAGGTATTACACTCACACGGCGGCTAAACCTAGATAAAATCCTTGTCTGTGTCTTGCATCACAATCGAGTTCGTAGCTTGTGCACCTGTCTGCCAATAAACTACTACCATGGACATACCCCAAGGTAGACTGCCGACTAGCTTTCATTCACAGCTAGTCGTATGCCGTGTAAGCATGCTTTGTATTCAGCCATGTTGTTGGACGCAGGGAAATGAATCCTAAGGACGTAACAAAGTTTGTCCTTGTTTGGCGATACAAAGAGAACTCCTGCTCCAGCCCTGTCGATATTCAATGAACCGTCAAATAACATTTGCCACTGCTCAGCGGTGTCCTGTGCTAGGGTGCGTTGAGGTCGGTCCATTCGGTGATGAAATCTACGAGGGCCTATGATTTGATGGTTGTGCAACTCTGAAAATCCATTGAAAAGGGACACAGCTCCATGGCCCACTTTACAATCCAACTGTTAGCGTCCTTGTTGTGCAGGATATCTCCCAATGGAAAACTTATAGTTACCATGATGTGGTGGCCATCAAAATAGTGTTTTAATTTCCTCGAAGTGATCAGAATGGCATAGATCAACTCCTGTGTCTGGGGATACCTGGTCTTGGACTCATTTAGGACCTCGCTTATGAAGTATACTGGTCGCTGGACCTTGTAGACGTGGCCTAGCTCTTCACGCTCGAGTATGAGCACCGTTGAGACAACGCGATCAGTAGCCGCGATATATAGAAGTAGGACCTCGTTTAGCTGAGGCGCGATAAGTACTGGAGGAGACATAAGGAAGGCTTTGAGTTGCGTAAATGCTGCATCGGCCTCTTCTATCTAGGTGAACTTTTCGAATGCTTTTAGCAATTTGAAGAAACGAAGCCCCTTTTCTCATAGTCGAGGTATGAAGCGGCAAAGGGCAGCCATACATCCGGTGAGTTTCTGTACATCTTTTACGTTCCTTGGTGGTTGCATGTCCAGAACTGCCTTGACTTTAGAAGGATTCAGGCTTATGCCGTCGCGGCTGATGACGTTACCAAGCAGTATGCCGGAGGGACCCCAAAAATAATTTTTTTGGGGTTAAGTTTCCATTTTTTATCTGTTTAGGGCTTTGAAGGTCCGGTCAAGGTTGTCGATCACAGTGCTGGTGTCTCTGGTTTTCACGACAACGTCGTCGACATAAGCTTCGACCAGGTCATCTTGTATCTCATCATGAAGACACTACTGTATGGCACATTGATATGTAGCTCCGGTGCTTTTTAGCACAAAAGACATGGTCGTGTAGCAATATTCCCCAAAGGAGGTGATAAAGGAGGTCTTAATGTGATCGTCCTCCTTTAAAGAGATCTGGTGATAACCAGAGTAGCAGTCAAGAAAGGAGAGAAGTTCGCATCCGGCCGTTGAGTCGACCACTGTTGACGGGAAATAAGACCCAGTTCTATATACTCAAAAGCCCATCAACAGTCCTCGATTGAAGGAAGATAAGCATCACATGAACATGTTTATCACTAATAAAGTTCCACTTGTACTCTTAGCTTGTTCAATGCAGGGAAGAAGGAAATGAGCCCTGTGGGCCCCATAACCTTGGTCGGCGGTCCATGGTTTGGGCCCACCAGGGGCTCCCCTCCAAGCCATGAGCCATGGCATACTCTAAGGAGTCAATCCGAACCCTTAGATCCAAGTGTGCTTGCCCTCAACAGTTCAAACACTTAGCACATGGATCCTTGGGCCCACATGGAAGCAAGCAAGTGTGCAACTAGACTCAACATTGGACAACACTTCACATGACAAGTGGGGAGACCACCAGGTGGCCAATGGTGGGCTAGGGGCCCCAAAGGTCGGTCGGCCGACCGACCAATTGTGTCATGCCACCTAGCCCAGCCTCCCACCGACCTAAGGACATTCCAGAAGGTTAGTGGGACCCACTGTCATCCAGATGTCAGGTCGGTTGACCTACATGTGGGCCCCATCTTGAGTCGGTTCACTCCAACTGACGTCCCCATGATGAACATGTGATGGAAATCCCCAACCATAGATCATATGGCGGTTCCAAGGTCAGTTTATCCAACGGTGCATGCTGGAGGTCACACGGATTGCTGACGTGGTGCGGGAATAGCCCCTACTCCATCTCTCGCCTCTAAATACCCCCTTGGGAGCCTATTTAAGCATGATGTATCTTAGGAAGAGCTACTCTTAGCTAAGTATCAGAATAGAGGGAAGAGAGTGAGGAGTTCCCCGAGGAGGAGTCCCGGCTTGTCGGGAGTCTTCTTCCAGGAGCGCCTCAGCGGATGCTTGTCTTCTTGGAAGTCTTCCTTCTAGTTGCCTTCCATCTAAGTACGTCCAGTATTTACTTTCTGTCTTAGTTTATTTTAAGTATACAACCGGCCTACTGGCACATTGCTTTGCCTTGTGTGAAGTGTTCGAAACCTTAGTTGGGTCTAGAGTAGTAGAATTATTGTAGACGTGGTGTCTAGACTAAGTCTTCCCTTGTGGACTTCTTGTCGCACCTGAAGAACGCCAGCAGTGAAGCGTGACAGGCCTCTGCTAGACATTAGGAGTTCTCTTCAGTGTGTTGTTAGGCAAGTTGTAAATAATAGTTGGCCTGCATGGTAGCTGCCTAGGGAAGTGTTTCGCCACACCCTTTTCACTTTGGCTTGATTCAATGTGTCGAGGTTAGCACTTGGATGCACCTAGAGCTTTCAAGTTGGGGTCGGTCGACCCCAAGACTTGCCCTTTTGGCAGTATGCTATCTCCCATTTGCTTTGCTTTAGAATCCCATGCATGACACACAAGCCAAAGTCTCAAAAGAAATGGTCCGTTTGGGACCTATGCACCAGCTTAACTGCAAAGTAATTTCCTAGGCATGCTCTAGTGCTGTCATGATCCCTGACAAGCACTTTAAGCATATCTCCACTTTTGCAAATCATCTTTTCTCTTTCACATAGAACTAGGCAAGGGAATGTTATAAAAGAACTTTACTTCTTGTCCACGCCTAGGCTTTACTTTAGTAGACACTTAATGCCACATCATTTAGAGTGCTAAAGTGCTTAGGGTAGGGATTGACCGACCTTTACATTGGGGTGTTCACCACTTGAAAAGAGTTCATATATGTTGCAAGATTCCCTGCCATGATTCAAAATTTTGAAACATAGTGCTTATGGGGAGGTCGGCCGACCCCCACATTGGGGTGTTCACCACTTGCCCTTCTGCCCCTATAAATACCCATGCATTGTGTGCTCAATTCCACACCCAAAACCACCAAAATTATCTTGAGCTCACAGTCCCTCTTCTCTCTTCTTAGTTGCAAGTTATTTCTCAAGATTAGAATAGTTGCCTTTCAAAATGAAAATATATATATATTTAGTCTTGCATAGGAGTAGAAGTAGGAAAAAGTTTGGTTGTCTGTGTTGTGTAGGAAAATGGAGAAAGAGTTCCTCTCCCAATTCTAGAAGTCCAAAGGAGGTGAGAGTTGTTCTCAAAGCTCTCATCACTCTAATGAGGGATGCCATGAGAGGATGGAGGAAGGGGAGAGTCACCATCAAGTGGTGCTCTACGAACCTCCTCCAAGAGCAATGGAGCCTGACGAATGAACACATATTAACACCAGAAGAGCTGATCAAGTTCAACAACCTAAAGAAGAGTGGTTTTCGCCATACAAGCATCCTCGACCTGGCCCTTGTGGACCGCACAAGTATGACTAAAGAATTCAATGATATTTTAATACCATTGGTTTGGGTGGTTTTTGGTGAGTACCTTAAACTTGGTATAGAAATGCTCACTAAAGAATTTTTATGCACACTAAAATTAACTCATAACATTTCGCATGTGTGGGCAAGAGTGTAGCTGTACTTGGGGTCTTTGAACCACTACTCTAGGTTGTGACTTTGATTCTACAATTGACTTAGACACTACCATGCTTGGGTTTAACAAGAGTAGATTTTGATGATTGCTCCACTCCCTTAACCTCTAAAATTCACAATCCAACCTTGTGCTTAATTTATTTTGATGATTACTACGAATATTTTTCTTGGTTCTTCTGACTCTCTAAAAGATGATGAACTAAAATTGCTCTAGGCCATGGTACATAAGATTGAAATTTCCCCTATTAAATTGATGATAAGATTTTAGCTACTTACCCATGACCCAACTTGGTCCTGTTGGTGTGTTGCCACTAGGAGGACCCCTGCACTTGATGTTTCCCATGTCTTTGGATTTTAGAATGCTCAAGAATCCAAGTGTGGGGGGGGGTTCAAGTGGCCCCCCAACTAAGTCTCTGAATATTCTGAACACACCATGACTTAGTACATGGTGAGGCAAGTTGGCTCAACAAATTCTACCCTAAGTAGGGGGTCGGCCGACCCCCTCTTTGACGGCCAATGGGAACAAAAGCTTGCAGAGGTACATCATCAACAATGGGAATTCAAATGGCAGCAATGGGTAAGCCCAAGAGGGGTCGGCCGACCCCACCATGGAGCCCTAGACCCACCATTCAGCATCCACTCAATGTCTACCTGCCTTTTGACTAGTTTGCCACTCGTACTCCACCTCTGTTCTTTCATTTTTCTTACTTTTGTCTCTTGTTTGCTTTATTAGATAAAATAAAACAAAAATAAAAACAAGAAGACTTGGATCTATGATTTATGACATTAAAAGTGTGACATGATTCATGACATTGAAAGGGTAAAAGTGTCACAAAGTCTAATTCTTGCTTATGCTTATACTTGTGGGTCATATATCTTGATAGGAATATCATATTGACTTGGTTGTTGACAATTGTGATATAGTTCTTAGCTCACGATTCATACCCTTACTATTCAAAGTGCTTAGAGATTTATTTTTGAAAATATCATAAAACCATAGTGTCACTTACTCCTCAATAGTAAGAGAATTCCTACCACAGCCATATATGTTCATACCTTGTTCAAAACCCTTCTATATTTGCTACTTGTACTTGTGTTGAGTTTAGTCAAACCTTGTGACCCTACTTGAGAATTATGTCATAGTCCCAAGATCAAGATCACACACACACCACATATATATGCTGCTTCTACATTGGAAGTACACAAAAACATGCCATCCATTTCCACCATATAGATGCTCCATGTTTTAAGGTTTAGAATATCTCTCTCTAAGTATTGGTTATAAGATGAGACACAAAGGCTATGCTTAGTAAAAAAAGTGGGCACATGAAGGTCCATTGCTTTTGAAAAAAGAGAAAAGAAAAAAAAATAAAAAAGCTAGCCATGTCTCAAATAAAACAGAGAGAGAGATCTTATCAAATATAGGAGCATTCTATTCTAATCATTTTTCACACACTTACACATCTTGATCTAGGATTATGACATTCTTCTCCTTGGATCCTTGTTTTGACTTTACAATAGATACAATGCAATTATGCTATCTTGTTTCCCCCTACCTGAGCCCCATAAGCCTAATAGATGTAGGATGAAACAAAAGAAGGCAATCTTATGCTATGCCTTGGTAAGGAATCCTCTACTTACTGAGTGACTTGAGAATACTATTAGAGGAGTAAGGATGAACTATGTGCTTTCTTTTAAAACATTTATCAAAAACTCTAAGTACTAAGGATATGAAAATGTTAAGATGACTTTGCTTTGAGAACTATTCCATTTTTCAACATCATAAGGATATATGTTAGACAGTGCCACATAACCCACTTGTATAAGATATGTCTTGAGTAGTCTTTGTGTTTGCTTATATCTTAAAAGTGCCATAGTCATAGTTTATCTTTCTCTAACCTTTGCTCGAGGACGAGCAAAGACTTAAGTGTGGGGTTTCTTGTTGACGGGAAATAAGACCCAGTTCTATATACTCAAAAGCCCATCAACAGTTCTCGATTGAAGGAAGATAAGCATCACATGAACATGTTTATCACTAATAAAGTTCCACTTGTACTACTCTTAGCTTGTTCAATATAGGGAAGAAGGAAATGAGCCCTGTGGGCCCCATAACCTCGGTCGGCCGACCATGGTTTGGGCCCACCACGGGCTCCCCTCCATGGCATGAGCCATGGCATACTCCAAGGAGTCAATCCTGTAACACCCTAGGTGTTAAGCATGCACTTAGTCTCATAAACTCACTCATAAGCATCCTCATCAAGCATAGCATGAGCGTAGCATCACATAGGCATACTAGCTCTTAAATTGTGATTTTATGTGCTTAATTTAAATGAAATAAATATGAAAAATTTTGTATGATTACTTCCAAAATTCTTGTTATGACCAAGGTAGGTTGAAATATGTCTTAGGAGAATTAGGAACAATTTTTGAAATTTTTGGAGCTCTGGAATTTGAGAAATGAATTTTATACAAAATCCCTAAAATGGTTTTATTTAAAAACCTAGAACTAGTTTTAATTTGTGATTCAAATTTTGTTGGGAATTTGAATTTGCATCTTACAGCAAAGTGATAGGGAATTTTTTACCTCAACTTCCAAAAAGGTTTGCAAGGGCTTCAAAAATGGCATTTTATCTATTTGGGGGAAAAAGAATTTCAAAAAAAAGGGAAAAGGGTGCAGGCGCTGCTGGGCCAACCGCCTCCCTTTCGGCCCGCTCGCCCACATGGCCCACTCCCCCTCCCCCTCTCCCGCGCGCGAACGCGCCCGCCTTGCTCCACCCGGCGCCGACCACGTGGTAGCCATACGCCGGTGACGTGGCCACAGCCGCCCGGCCGACTAGCTTATGAAAGGTCCTAATATGGCTAGAGGGGGGGTGAATAGCCTATTTAAAAATCTACAAACTCACTAGAGCAAAAGGTTAGTAAATAACTAAGCGAAGCTTTTTGCTCTAGCTCTAAAGGGGTGTTTGCAAGCCACCTACCCAACAATTCTAGTTGCTAAGATCTCTATGCACACAAGAACTAAGTCTCTACAAGTTACACTAGAGAACTAAGCTACACAAGTCAAAGTAAGCAACTAAACTAATTACACTAGTTTGCGGTTAGTAAAGATAAGATGAGATATTTATACCGCCGTGTAGGGGATGAACCAATCACCAATATAAACAATTAAGCACCGGGAGAATGCCAATCAAACACAATTGAGACACCGATTTTTCTCCTGAGGTTCACGTGCTTGCCGGCACGCTACGTCCCCGTTATGTCGACCAACACTTGGTGGTTCGGTGGCTAAGAGGTGTAGCACGAACCTCGTCCTCACTAGGACACCACAAGAACCTACCCACAAGTGAGGTAGCTCAATGACACGAGCACTTTACTAGAGTTACCTTTCGGCTCTCCGCCGGAGAAGGTACAAGACCCCTCACAATCACCGGGAGATGGCCACGAACAATCACCAACTCGTGCCAATCCTCCTCCGCTGCTCCAAGCCGTCTAGGTGGCGGCAACCACCAAGAGTAATAAGAAAACCGCAGCTAGAACGATCCCCAAGTGCCACTAGATGCAATCACTCAAGCAAATGCACTTGGAATCACTCCCAATCTCACAAAGATGTATAATCTATGAAGGAGATGAGTGGGAGGTGTTTGCTTAGGCTCACAAGGATGTCAAGTATGTTAGAATGCCAAGAGAGTGAGCCCCAAACCGGCCAAACACGTATAAATAGCCCCTCAAACAAATAGAGCCGTTGGCTCTTTCACTGGGCAAAACTCGGGGTCACCGGACGCTCTTAAAGGGGCACCGGACGCTCAACACCAGCGTCCGGTGCTCCAACGTCAGCCGCGTGTAAGAGTCTAACGGTAACCTGCAGAGCACCGGACGCTGAGCAGGTTGGCACCGGACGCGTCCGGTGCACACCGGACTCATGCGCAGAGAGCTCCGCAAACTCGCAGGGTCACCGGACGCAAGCCACCGGACCGTTCGGTGCTCACCGGACCCATGCGCAGAGAGGGTCGCAAAACGCCTGCACACCGGACGCGCACCACCGGACGCTCAAGCCAGCGTCCGGTGCCTATCGTCCGGTGCCTTACCCTAGCTGGGCCAGGCACTGTCTGCACCGGACGCTCAGACGCAGCGTCCGGTGCTCCAGAAGCCAGCGTCCGGTGAGTGTTTTCTCAGCGAGAAACACTCCCGCGACTTCTCCAAATTTCCCACCGGCGCAATAGAAAATATGCACTTCATTTTCTCAAAAAGCGCTGAATCCCGCCTCGCAAGCTCGGTGGGAGGGAGAGAGGAACCCATCCTCTCTCTACCTTCGAAACTCCACCTCCTTCTCAAAGTGTGCCAACACCACAATGTGTAAACCAACAAGTGCACGTGTGTTAGCATTTTCACAATCATTTTCTTCGAAGGAGTTAAGTTAGCTCACTAGGTTCTAAATGCATGCACATGAACAAAGACACCTAGTGGCACTTGATAACCGCTTAGCCAAAGAATTCCCCTCTTTATAGTACGGCTATCTATCCTAAATGTGATCACACCCTCTATGGTGTCTTGATCACCAAAACCAAAACCCTAAGCAATACCTTTGCCTTGATCTCCATAGGGTTTTGTTTTTCTCTTTCTTCTTTTCCAAGTTGAGCACTTGATCATCTTGTGGTTATCACCATCATCACCATGATTATCACTTGCTCCATCACTTGGCATGTACCAACCTCATCAAGTCTACACACACTTAGTATAAAGGTTAGTACTAGGGTTTCATCAATTATCCAATACCAAACTAGGGCTTTCAGCTTAACCCAGTCGAGACGCCGCCCGGTGCCCCCAGACCGCCTCTATTCTGTCCCCTCCCCACTCCCTCTTCTCCCCCACTCACGAGCACAGCAGCAGCAGCGGCCCTCGTGGCGCCATTGTCAGCTGAAGCTCTGTCGCTCGCCGCCGGCCGTGTCAGCGGGCCATTCTCCGCGCCAAGGCCACCGCCGTGCTCGCCTTCACCACGGTAAGCCCCTGCGCACGCTCTACCGAGGTGAAAGCTATCCGTGACCGCAATAGCTCGCCGGAGTTCACCCGACCTCGTCGGAGTGCTCCGCCGTGCCGAAACCCTCCCTCTCTTGCCTTGTTTCGCATGTTCCTGAGCGCCTTGGGTTTGGGATGCTGCGAGCAAGCTCCAGCGATGCTCCGCGCGCGCTCTACCCCGCCGGAGCGGCCTGGCCACGGCGAGCAGCGCCGCCGTGCCGCCATGCACGCCAGCAGGGTGCTCCGGCCGTCCTCTGGCCAAGCCAAGGGCACCGTCGGGTGCGCCTCGCTGCGGGGAACACGTTGGTGCTCACCCCGTGGCCGGAGACCTCACCGCCGACGAGATCCGCTCGTCGGAGGTGCTCCTCCTCTCGGTCACGCTAACGAGTGGGGTTGGGGGCCCACTGCCAGCCGCAAGGGGACCGAGGCCGGTAGAGATCTAGGTATTCCTAGCGTTTTCCAGCGCGGTTTTGAAATGGATTTGCAGAAAATATTTTCCAGAAATTTGTTTAAATGGTATTAAATCCATATCTTGAGATCCATAGCTCCAAAAATGATGAAACAAAATGTGGTGTGCTCTACAAATCTAGATCTCCAGTTTGGTGTGATTGCATGTCATGTTTGTACAACTTTTATATGTAAATATATTTATTCCATGTTTTTGCTGCTAATTAGAAAATGCATAGTAATTAGAATATAACTCAGAAAAATGTGATTCTTGTTTTATTAGCTTTGCATGGATGTTTAGTCTCTGGGAAAAATATGTCACACAATATTTGCTGTATAAATTAATTTATGATGATTTAAATGCTTGCATGGCAATGGTTTATGATTTTTAATAAATAATTGGATCATGCAATTAATCTGGAAATATTTGTGGACATTTCTTATGTTTGTAAGTAATTTCTAAAAATATGAAATCTGTTGTTTGACACTTGATCATCAGTAGGGTATTTATACTTAATTATATTAAATAAACTTGTGTTTTTGTGTAGGCTAAGCTATCTGTCCAAATATTATGAAAAAAAAATTTGTGGTAGACCTCATAATTGACCAGTGACCTGCTGTAATTTTTGTAGAATTTATTGAAGACTAGAAATATATATTACTGTTGTAGGTCTAGTGATAATTAAATAAATAAAACCTTGCCATGCATGAAATGAATAAATCAAAGGGTGTTTGGTGTATCTTTGAAGCATCATGTTAGCTTGCTGGATCCTAATGATAACAACTTGTAGAAGAGAATGCAATAGATGCTTAATTTGGTTGCATGTCCTTGGATGATGTTGACTACCTTGTAGAAGTAATTTCTTATGTCACCTATGCACCATGTCATGATCATCTCGTATTCACTTGCATAAGCATTGCACCCCGGGCATCTCGCACTCCACTCATGAGCACACATGCATCATACAGGCTCGCAGGAGAACAAGGTGGGACCCGAGGAGTAGGAGGAGACCTAAGAGGAGGAACTTCTGGGAGGACCAGAGCCGGAAGGAGAGCTGCAGGAGTGCTCGGACCACAGGCCTAGTGTTGACGGTCCTGAAGTATCAAATTTAATTATCAAATAAACAAAGAAAAGGATCCAAATGAAATCAACATCTTGATTTAGGGTTTTATCTGACAGAATTCCACGAGTTTTGGTGTTTGTCTATTTCTGCAGGGGGTTATCAGGAAATACGGAAGAAAGGCCCACATGTCGGGATTACATAGAGATATTAACGTGCCGCACAATTATCTTACATCTAGAAGACTCTAGAAGCCACGGGAAGGAAGCGGAGGCCGAGAGGGGCCAGAGGTAGGGCACCCGCCCTCTGTTGGAGTCCAAACAGGACTCTGTTTCTCGGGAGATCTCCACCGACCTAAAGGATCAAGGATAACCGTTCAATCTATGTTGGTTTGATCCAACGGCCCATATTCACTTGAGGGGACTATAAAACCGGACCCCCTGGCCCCTGGAGGAGGCACCACTTGATCATTATTCATTATAAATAGACGGAGCAAAAGCTAGGGTTTAGAGATGAGAGCTCTCCTCTCTTCTCTAAACTAGAGTAGATCTAGATAGTAGCAAGATGGAGAGAGAAGGAGGATTAGAGGAGAGGCCGGCCTGTTGGTTCTTCCTCCGGTTGTACTTCGTCATGATCAATCTCTAATCAAGCTTGCTCATGGGATGACTCTGGTAATCTACTTCTAATTCATTATGCAATTACTAATTATGTATGTTTTGGTTCACAACTCTTTTGAGTATTCTAATCTATAGGACGCTACAGGTGAGAGTTGTAGTATAGGTGTAAGCGAGGTGCTTAGATCTAGATTACTTGTGGATATCCCCTGTCTAGCTGGATCGTGTGGTAGGCCGCGTAGGTGACAGTTACGTTGGTCCTCTGTAGTCCACCTCTCGTTAGCAGGACGGGTAGGGTTTATCGGCCTAAGGATAAGCATCCTTTGTGGTGTACTCTTATCACGTGGTTCGTCCCAGGCATAGACATACCCCTTTGAAGTAGAGAAACCATAGTTATCCTCTCTATTCTGCTACCATCGCCCATATACTAGAATTGCTCTACTCTCTATTCCCATATTATCACTCACTGTTATCTTACCTTTAATATTGTTCTTATTCAATTCTACCATCTTTCCTATTTACACTTATCTATCTTTCTTGGTTAAGTTAGAGCGTAGATCAGTTCTCCCGTTTCCCTGTGGATACGATAAAACCTTTAACCGGGTAAAAAGCTTCAACGGTATCCGTGCGCTTGCGGATTATCTGTGTGCGTATAAATACCATAGTACACTCTAGTGCCATGCTGGGGATGACAACCTAGTATTCAAGTGGTGTTAGCAAGTGTCAACACCTAGCACGTTCGAGAAAGGCAAGCCCTGGAGCATTCTAAGTCTCCCTATTCTCGCTAATTTAATTTGTTATATCATGATTGTTCTACTATGCTGCATTTAAGTGATAGGAGTTGTTTGATACCATTGATGCATATTTACTCCTTGATATCATCACCTATTTATCTACCTTGTCCTATGTAGATAGGCTAGGAGTCTATGCTTAGCTGGCTTAGTACGGTAGAAGTCGGGTGATTTCCTATCACCTGCGAGATATAGGTGGATACCTGAATGTTAGCTATCAATGATATGATGAAAAGTAACCAAGTGTGGCCATGAACTTGAGACCGGGCAGCGTCTTATGGTGGTGTTGACCGTAGTGCCTCTGCCTGTGTCGATTAAGGACCGATCGTTGATGACCCTCTTGTCATGTTGAACACATGCCCCACACTTAGCTAGAAGGATAAGTCATTCCGACCGTGAAGCCTGAGCACTATCCGGGCCGGGAATCGGCCCGATGTACGCGCTGTATTGGTGATGGTTGAGGAGAACGACGAGGTCGCGGCACGCAACCTTGGTATACCTTGGATACCTCAGATTGGTCCTAGATAGTGCAGAAATCGATTCGAATCGCCATCGCTCCAGGATAGTGAGCACTTGACAGGAGCCATGTCCTCGTAGTAAGGACTATGAAACACTTGGGTTATGATAAGTAATGTTATGTGAATGCTATGATAAGGTACTATCATACCACAACACTTGTTTGCAGTAGTACAGGTGCAAACCTAGAAAATAGGTAACAATACCTAACCTGAGCTAATTAAAAGAAAGAGAAATGTAAAGCTAGACTTCTAGTTGGGTAACGCATTTGCGCAAAAAGGTTTTAGCTACCCCACTATACAGGCTTCATGATCCTTAAAGAGTCTTTTATTTTTGGTTTATGACGGGTAAGTCTAGCTGAGTACATTCTCGTACTCAGGGTTCCATTCCCATGTTGTTTTGCAGATGGGCAGATGTACTATGGTTATTGCATTCACAGCTTGTACCCAATAATGGGTGATGACTAGACCAAGGGCGATGGTCACTCTACCTCCTCTTTTGCTGTTGTGGGAATGATCAAACTATGGCACTATATCAGACTAAGTGTGTGTGTTATTTTAAAAACTATGATGCTTCTGCTACTCTGGAACTTGGTTTGTAATAACTATATTTGAACTCCGATGTAATTTCCAAATGTTGTGGACTGAATGTAACTATGGATGGTGATCGCTAGACTAAATACGATCTTGGTTGTATGTATAAGTTGTGGTTTGAAATCCTTCAAGATTTCACGGACTACCGGGATTATATGGGCTTAAGCTTGATGGTTTGACCGTGCAAATGGTCATTATTAAGCTTAATCTCTTATAATTTGGGCGGTTCTGTTACAAATCCCAACCCTTGGATCTAAGTGTGCAACTAGACTCAACTTTGGACAACACTTCACATGACAAGTGGGGACACCACTAGGAGGCCAGTGGTGGGCCAGGGGCCCCAAAGGTCGGTCAGCCAACCGACCAATTGGGTCATGCCACCTAGCTCAGCCTCCCACCGAACTAAGGACCTTCCAGAAGGACAGTGGGACACACTATCATCCAGATGTCAGGTCGGTCGACCTACATATGGGCCCATCTTGTGTCGGTTCACTCCCACCGACGTCCCCATGATGAACTTGTGATGGAAATCCCCAACCATTGATCATATGGTGGTTCTAAGGTCGGTTTATCCAACGGTGCATGCTGGAGGTCACACAAATTGTTGATGTGGTGCTGGAGTACCCCCTACTCCATCTCTCCCCTCTAAATACCCCATAGAGAGCCTAGTTAATCATGATGTTTCTTAGGACGAGCTACTCTTAGCTAAGTATGAGAATAGAGGGAAGAGAGTGAGGAGTTCCCCGAGGAGGAGTCTCGGCTTGTCGGGAGTCTTCTTCCAGGAGTGCCTCAGCGGATGCTTGTTTTCTAGTAAGTCTTGCTTCTAGTTGCCTTCCATCTGGGTACTTCTAGTATTTACTTTCTGTCTTAGTTTATTTTAAGTACACTACCGGCCTACTAGCACATTGATTTGCCTTGTGTGAAGTGCTCAAAACCTTAGCTGGGTCTAGAGTAGTAGAATTATTGTAGACGTGGTGTCTAGACTAAGTCTGCCCTTGTGGACTTCTTGTCGCACCTGAAGAACGCCAGCAACGAAGCGTGACACGCCTCTACTGGACATTTGGAGTTCTCTTCAGTGTGTTGTTAGGCAAGTTGTAAATAATAGTTGGCCTACATGGTAGCTGCCTAGGGAAGTGTTTCACCGCACCCTTTTCACCTATCGGCCACAGTAGGAAGGGAGTTAACTCTCGGTATACTTAGGATAGCTTAGCCAGAAGCCAATTACTAGAAATACCTTTCCACCCAATCCTAAGCCCTTTGATCATCATCCGACTACTCAATTGGTCTAGTTAGTCGCTTCTCATTCCCTGTGGAAAATACGATACCTGGAATACTCCTGGTGATGTGCTACATTGACCACCGTCCGCTTGCGGTAAAACCGTTTGCCACTTCTAGTGTCACACAAGCATTTCTAGTGCTATGCTAAGGACTGACAATCCTAGGTAGTGACGCTAAGAAGAGTCAACAACCACCTCTTTGGTGCGAGGGAGACCAAAGGGGTCCTTAGGATAGTGTTTGTTAAGATCAGTATAATCAACGCACATCTCCATTCATTATTCCTTTTGCTCACAAGTACTAGATTGGCTAGCCAATCTGGATGATACACTTCTTTAATAAATTTGGCTGCTAAAAGCCGTGTTACCTCTATCCTAATGCCTCCTTTTTGTCACGAGCGAACCATCATAATTTCTGCTTGATTGGTCTTGCGGTCTTCGAGACATTGAAGGAGTGCTCGATCAGGTGGCGGGGGACATTGGGCATATCTGCGGGTTTCCATGTGAAAACGCCTACGTTGTCCCTTAGAAACCTGACGAGCGCGTCTTCCTATTTAGGATCCAGAGTGGCTCCGATGAGAGCCATCTTCTTGGGATCATTATTGACTAGTTGGACTTCCTTGTGCTCCCTGTACTTGATGTTCTTCCTAGGGGCCTACTGCTCAGGTACTTCGACCTGGTCGAGGGGGCCTGCGTTGCCTGGGATACGGTTCCTACCATCTGGAGCGAGAGATCAATGGCTTCGGTGACCTTGAAGCTTTCCTCCTCATTGGTGTATGCTATGTAGACGTTGCCCCTGACCATGAGGACTCCCTTTTCAGTTGGCATCTTGAGCACCAGATATGAATAGTGCAGAACTACAATAAATTTGGTGAGTGATGACCCAAAATGGCATGGTATGTTCTGTCAAAGTCGGCGACCACAAAGTTTGTGAACTATGTGCAAAAGTGGTCTAGAGTTCCAAATTGCACGGGAAGCATTATCTAGAAGAGAGGAATTGAACTTTGGCCTGGTAGAACACCGCAGAACTGGGCTTCATATGGCTTTAACTATGCTTGAGTTAGTTTAAGGGCAGGAAGACTATTGCAGAACAGGATGTCGATGGAACTACCGCCATCTACGAGCACGCATTCAAATCTGATGCTGTTGTTGCATGGATCCAGGATCAAACGGAAACGCCCTGGCTCGAGGATGGCGGCCCATCGATCTTGTCTGCTAAAAGTATCTCTCGGTGAGACCACGCAGGAAACTTTGGGTCAGCGATTAAACCATCAGAGGTGTCCACATTCAAACAGGCTCTTTTAAGGAGTTTTCTCTCCCTCTTGGACTCAATTGAGACCTTTCCGCCGAAGATGGAATGGACAACATCAGTTGGATTGACATACTGGTGGCGTGGATCCTGGTCCTGGACCTCATCCTCGTCCTCTTGGTTGCGCTTATCGTGCTTACCCGCTGATTTAGCAGTGTCACCTTGGGTGGCCTGCTACGTGTAGATGCTCTTGAGGAAGCGGCATTCTTCCATTGTGTGGTTAGACATAGGGTGAAGTTGGCATGGTCCCTTCAAGGTTTTATTGTAGTCTTCCTAATAATCACATCGACCAGTAAACTGCTTGACTGTGTTGACCTCATGGTCGTTGTCGTGGGGTCGTTGATTTCTGAAATCATCTTGGTGGTCGCGGCGCCTGTCCCACCCTTCTCAGTGGCCGCGATTATTGTTGCGTCAAGAATTGCGGTTGTTGAACCAGCCACGGTTGTCGTGAGTATCATCTTGCCGAGGAGGCTGCTCGTTCTGTTGACTTCCTCTGACGTCTTCTTTGTTTAGCTTCTCTGCGTCATCGGCGTCGGTATAATTTTTGGTTGTGGCGAGGAGCTCAGCGACCGTGGTTGGCCTCTTACGGAGTAACTTGCTTCGTAGGGCTTCATGAAAACAAAGACCTTTGATGAACATAGAAATGGCCTCGTCATGAGAGATTTTTGGGATCTTGAGACGCATATCCGAGAAACATCGGATGTAGTCGCATAGTGGTTCATTTTTACGATCCCGTATTCTCTTAAGGTTGTATTTGTTGCATGGCTGCTCGCAAGTATAGATGAAGTTGTCAATGAAAGTCTGGTGCAGCTCTTCCTATGAATTGAACAAATTTTTTGGTAGGCCGAGGAGCCACTAGTGACCGGCTTGATCAAGGACGACGGGGAAATAATTTTCCATTACGTGATCTTCCCCTGTTACTGATCGGACGACGATCTCATAGAGAGTGATCCAATTTTCAGGGTTTTCCTTGCTATTGTACTTCTTGAGTTTTTCTAGTTTGAAGTTGCGTGGCCAGACGACTTGTCGAAGATGTGAGGAGAATTGCTTCAACCCAAGAGGGCCGTGTACAACATCGTACTCGATACGACGAATGTTTTCGTGTATAGTTCTGTCATTGATGCGTCTATTGATGTGTTCACAAATGTCCTTATGGGGGAGGCTACGTCGAAGGTCATGGCCTTCTCCTTGATCCACCTCCTGGTCATGGTCGTATGCTGGTCTATGAGCACGACATTTGCGGCCGGCATCACGACCACGGCCGTCACGATGAGCCTCTCTGTTGTGGTTGTCGTTGTTGTTCTTTTGTTCGAAGGCATCCGGCGAGTGATTGCGGCATTGGGCGCTAGGTCGTGGTGAGGCCTAACTTCGATGGCTCCGATCTGAAGTGACCTCCATATAGGAGATGGCTTGTGTCCTCCTGAGGAGATCCGCCGTTTGCTCCATGGCATCGATCAAGTGTGCCTGTATGCTGGTCTAGACGTCCTGGTACTCTAGTGTGTTTGGGAGTCATTTGAGATTTGCCATTATGACTGCTACATTGGCACACGAGGTCCTGAACACATATTGGTCTCCTACCTTGTCGAAAGCATCATCGAGGCTGTGCGGGACCAGTTGCCTCTGTTGTTCTTCTTTGTGTGCTCACCGCTGGGCACGATCTGTGTTGTGCTACTCGCGTTGTTGTCTTTGATCGTCGGTCTCTCCATCGAGCAGTGGCTCGTCATTGCTGACATTGATGACCAGATCTCCTCGTCAGGGAGGGAAGACCAGGAAGTGAGAGAAGCCCGGGGGTATGGGGGAAGATCCATATTGTAGTCTTCGTCCTCGGGGCGTAAAACCTCAGTAGGAACGGAGTCCGTGCTTGAGTGCGTGCTGGTGGTATTATTCTCCGGCAGAGTACGGATGGAGACCATGTTGATGAAGTGACGTGTTGGTTGCACGTGCTGGCTCAGTGTCGAACCTACTAGCTTGAATAGCTGCTGGGTATGGTGCGAAGCCAGATCGGCTGCATTGCGCAAGCCGTGAGGGAAAAGTGAAAATCGCCTACTCTCGGAGGTTGTCTTGATCTGAACGGTCTACCCTTCGAGGGTGGCCGTGATCGCTAGGGACGTTCCCAACCGTTCGTGTGTAGTGACACGAGTTGGCCGAGTAGCTTCGTGGCAATCAGGTGGCGCTGTCCTAGTGATCTGGCCCGCGATTGAATTTACCAGGTCAAAAGCCTTGGAGAGCTTACAATCGGCATGATCAATAGCCTTGAGTAGGTCAGAGTTGTGGATCCGCTTTCTGTTGTAGCGGGGAAGCAGAGGGCGAGTTGTCGGTGTGGTCGGCGACGTTGTCAGAGCGAAGGTGACCATGGTCGATGTGGTCGGGGCCACCGCCTTTGCTACTGCAGATTGGATCTAGTTTTCTTCTAAAACCATGGTCGTGAGGCCATCGGGCCAACGGTGAACGTAGGCCTTCTGCCACTGCAGCGGAAGCAGGGATGATGACCATCTTGTTCGTCTAGAGAGCTGTACGCACACCCCCTACTTGGCGCGCCACTATCGATGAAAGCTACTCGGCAGTCTACCTTGGGGTATACCCGCGGTAGTAGTTTATCAGTAGACAGGTCCGCAAGCTATGAACTCGATGGTGACGCAAGACACAGACAAGGATTTTATCTAGGTCCAGCCGCCGTGTGGGCGTAATACCTACATCCCGCGTCTGATTGTATTGATCTGACATGTGTTGAATTGACCTAAGGGGGGTCCCTTGCCTCTCTTTATATAGTACACAGGGCAGGGTTACAAATCTAGAAACTAATACTAGTCGGTTACAATTGCCATAGATAATACAATATCAATTCCTATCCTAGCCGACTAGAATCCCGCTTGATCTCCACATCTTGTTTCCTTGCGTGAAACTCCGAGTAGTTGGATCAAGCATGGAGCCGTCTCGTAATGGGCCAAACCTCCTAGCCCAAGTCTACCACAGTCCTCGGTTTGCAAAGTACTAGTGGCATTGGTTTGTGTGACCTTGCTCCTAGATTTGGTTAGGTGAGCTCTTGCTATGGTAGCACCTTGTTTGCTTGTTTAGGATCTTTTATAAGGTGCTAGAAAACTTAGATAGAGGGGTGTAGTCTTGGCTAGACCGATAGTTTTAAGTCCACATTCTTTCGTTTAGCTAGATCGCTAATTTTTAGAAAGGAATATTCACCCCCCTCTAGCCCACCATCTCGACCCTTCAAGGTCCTTGCTTGGGCTCTCAATATCGTCTGCTCGTGCCTTACCTTTGTCCTTTCCATCGCTAAAGAACACTCCAACCACCTCCTCACTCGCCACGTAGTTGGCCACTACATCCATGAGCTCGTCGATGGTCTTTGGGTAGTTGCGCCCTAACTCCCTCACCAAATTCCTATAGGTGGTGCCTGATACGAACGCTAGGATGATGTCGTGGTCAGGGGTGTGTGGGAGCTCAGTGCATTGCTTGGAGAAGCATTGAGCATAGTCACAGAAGGATTTCCTAGATCATTGCTTGCACTTGTTGAGGTTCCACGAGTTACCGAGGTGGACGTAGGTTCCCTTGAAGTTCCCCTCAAAGACCCGGACTAGGTTGACCCAGTCATAGATCTGATTGGGTGGGAGCTCCTCGAGCCACCTACGTGTAGTGTCAGAGAGGAATAGAGGCAGCTAGCGGATGATGGCACGGTTGTCTCCTCAAGCTCCACCTAGCTAGCACGCAAGCCAGAAATCAGCTAGCCAGAGCTGAGGCTTGGTCTCGCCATTGTACTTGGTGATGCTCGCCGGAGGATGAAAAGGGTTGGGAAGTGACATGCTGCGGATTGCCCTACTGAAGACTCAAGGCCTCGGTGGTTCAGGAGCCCTCTGGTCCTCATCGCTGTCGTAACACCTGCCACGATGCATGTTGTAGCCTCGCTCCTCAGCCTCCACGCACTTACATCGTTGGTGCTCATCGATGTCATGGCATGTGTCGTGGGGACACGGTTGTAAACAATGTGCTCTTGAGCTAGGGCGGCTTTCTTGCCTTAGGGTGGCACTTCCTAGTGGACAGAAACTTCTCTTTCGTGACGCACTAGCTCGACAAGCCGCTCTGAGGCCACGCCTCGACGTCGCGAGGCTGAGCTTTCAGCCTGCTGTGTGGCCACAACTTGGAGCAAGCCTTGTGTTGTGAATATCCCTAGAGGTAATCATAGAGATGATGATATTACGATTGTAACCATGACATATATTATGAGTACAATGAATATCCATTATAGACAAACTTGTATTGATTAACAATTACGTGAATTGTTTGTGGAACTCTTTTACTTGTATGGTTATTCTAAAGTTGTCCCTGATCAGAGTTCATGTGAGGATACACATGAACATTAGATTAGCACATGTATTAGTTGATGACTTTGTTTCACAAGTCATAGACATAAAGATGTCAAACTAATAATGTGGGCACATGTATGACATGGGGCTGGACTGACCCAACATGAGATGTTTTATTATCTCTTTATACGTCATGTACGTTATGTCCTTAGACCTGAGATTGTCGTATGTTCTCAAGATATGAAACGACCTACTTAGGGACTATTAAATGCTTCTCCATTATAGGGTAGTTATAAAGGTGGTCTTCAGGTTTATTGGGGAACATGCTATGAGACATAAAAGATCAAGATGGAACTTGCCCCTCTCTTTGTGAGAGAGATATCACTGGATCACTCAAGTGATTGGATCAACAAATGCATGGTCGTGCTTGGGTTAAGTGTTAACCCACGAGTTGGACCAAATATTGTGTGGCAAGGGAATAACATATATATGTATGTAGTGGTTCGTCTAATATGATCTTTGCGTATATCGGAGTTGTCACACCTTGCTAGAGCCACTGTCAACTATTGGGTGAGTAGGAGTACTCAGCCCATGTCTATATGCATGTGAACCCATAGGGTCGCACACTTAAGGGGCTCGATGTAACACCCCAGTGTTATGGTTGCATAAATCACATGCATAACATGAGCATCATCATTTACTCAAGCATATCATGATCATCATCTACCTTGAGCCATGTCATTTTATGTAAAATGTGATTTAAGTTGTTTAATTATGCTTCCTATGCTTGTGTTTGTGTGAACCATGCTCATGCTTGTGTGTTAAGCCTTGGTAATTAGCTTATCTATGCTTAACTCAACCTTAGGAACAATGTTCATGTTGATCACTTCTCCAAAATAATCACTTAAGTCATACTTCCACAAATAGGCTCTAAAAACCTCTTTTGCTTAGGCTTTTAAAAAGTGTTTCATAAAATGTTTGCATGTCAAAACTTTCTAAAGCAAAGTTGTAGCCCATTTTATAGGGAACAAAAGTTGTTTTTTGGCCATCTCATGAAAATGAACAAAACTAGCTCAAAAGTGACCCACAAGGCAGTTTTGGGGCTGTTTCCAACACTTAGAAAATTTTCTAAGTCTGGGATGGCAGCAGTTTGCTCGAGGGTGTGTTGTTCATCTTCCAGTTTGAATTGTACACCGAATCAGACTTTGATCTTGTAAGCAATGTTGGAGTACTCATGTAGCTCTCCAGCATAGAGCAATTAGCCAGCAAAATCATCGAGTGGATTAGGAGATAATCGCAGTGCAAAATCGAGTTTCAGTCGGGTTCAGAAACTGAATGGAGTCGCCGTCAGTTCAGGGGAGCTCGCCGGTGATGCCGCGTGTCTAAACCCGTGGCGTCCATACGTCGCTGTTGGTCCCGCTCGTCAGTCCCCAGCGTGTCCTACAGCTTGCCACAGCGCCCCCGGTCGCGTGGACAGCGCCATTCCACTCCCGGCTCTCTCCCTCTCGCGTGCGTCGTCTTCTCCGCGTCGCCGCCGTTGCTTCGGCGAGCTCACGCGCGCGTGTCTCCTTGTCTCCGGCCGAGCGACTCCGTCCATCGCTCCGCTAGCTTCCCCGCAACACCATCGTCGAGTTGGCTGCAGCTGCCGAGCCTCGGTAAGCCCGCATTGCCTCCTCCGTCGCGAGCTTACCTCGCCGGAGCTCCGCCATGGTCACCGGCGTCGTGGCCAGGGCTCTGTAGTCCACCATTCCTCCTCATTCTTGTCCCAACAGCTCTGCTAGGTCATGCTGATGCTCGTCCACATTCTCTTTCGCCAGAGACGCCGGCGGTCGGCCGCGCACCACCGCCGAGCCGCCATTCGCGAGGGCGAGTTACCTAGGGTCCGGTAGAGTTAGGGTTTCGGGTACCGTTCGATGCGGGATGGAGTGGGGAGCACGATGGTGCCCTTGGCCATCGCCGAGACCTCGCCGTCGATGAGATCTCCGGCGGTCAAGTGGCGCCTCTGCTCTCGGGTCACTGACTTTATTGACTCGTGGGGTCCCTCTGTCAGTCTCTCCCTTTCTCCTTTGTTGATTTAGGGTTTGAGCTGTTTTTGCAAAAATCATATCTTCTGTTTCTGAGATCCAAAAATTGTGAAACCAATTTTGTGAGATTCTTTGAGATGGCTAGTGTTTATTAAAAATATAAAATGAACCATATTTTCTGGGAAAAATAATTATTAGGATTTAATCTTATTATTCATGAGTAAATTCATATCTTTTGTTTTACTGCTTCTTTTGCTATGAAATTTGTATGGTAGTCTCTGAGTGATGCTAGAATGGAATGATAAATATTTCATGATTTTTGGAGTACTATATCTGTGATATGAAATTTATGTTGGTTCTATGGCTTGTTTCCTTATTTAAATCAAAATAAATAATTGGTGATTATGCTGATGCTCTACTTTGGTGGCAAACTTGTTCATGGTATTAGTAACATGTAAATAATCTGAAATCTTCTATTTGGCACTATATAAGCCATGTTTCTTAATTTGTGAAAATAAGTACCTTGTCACATGTTAAATGCTTATCTTAATTTTGGCATGTGCAATTGCCCTAAAAATTTTATGGTGATGTCAATATGCTAGGCTTGTGCTTCTGTGATGTTTGTAGATTTTTCTGAGCACTTTTGCTAGTATCTTGTAATTATGCTCCTTTATAGAATTAAATTAATAAATGTCTTATTATTAAGTGTTTTGGAGTTAACATATGTTGTTCTGGTTGTCTTATGATGTGTTTGTGCTGATAAGCCATATGGTTGACACTGTTTATGCTTTGGCTATGTCATCAAGTAATTAATTAAAGGGTTAAAAGCTGTTCTGGACAGCAAGGAAGTAATTCAATCTTTGCTTATTAACAGCTTGGTTTTCTGGGAGACTTGTCTAAATCAAAGTTGTTGTAAACTTTATGGGCTAGCTGTGGTTTGAATTTGGGGTCATTTGGTTCAGTATCTTTGAAGTTACGGCTTTTCCAAGTTAGGTTCCAGAAATAGGTGCTTTCTGTTTTTCTGGGACAGAACCTGGAACTTTGTTTATAAGGCTTGTTTAACTTATGAATCTTGCTGTGATGTTTAAAGATGGTTTGTAGATAATTTCATAAGCTTTATAGAATGTCCTCACTCATGTTTGTTGAATCTGTCTAGCATTAGTTATGACCCATTTTCTGAGCTAATTCTGTTATGTGTTGCTTGCTGTTTATTGTTTGACTTGCCAAGTTTGCTAAGTCAATTGGTTTTCCTTTGTGAGTTAACTTAGAAGTTTACTCAGTAAATGAGTGTCCAGTGAGTCTAATTATGTTATCAAGCATTCATCCTTTAGTATGCACACTTACTTATTCATCGAGCATGCAATAGGTGCACTGGACACGACCGCCTCTTTCGAGCTTCAAGTGAATCCCGAAGGCCAGGAGGGCAACCTGGAGGTGGAGGCCCAGCAAGTCGAACTCGAGGAGCCCGAAGAGGAGATTGAGTGCCCGAACCACGAACCAGCCTCGTTTGTGAAAGGCAAGCCCCGGAGCATCCTAAGTCTCCCCTTTACTTTCGAAAGTTTACTTGAATATGTTATATCTATTGATGCATTTAAGTATAGGAGTTGTGATGAAACCTTTGCTGCATTTTACTCAACCCTTGTCCAGATATCTTACCACTACCTGGTTATAGAGTTAGGATCGAGTAGTAGCTTAGCCATGCTTTAATCGGTAGAAGTCGGGTGATATCCTGTCACCTGCGCGATATAGGGTTACGTCGGATCACGATGGACTATATGTGATATCGTGGATGGAACCTGATTAAATTGACTTAAGCCGGGCGGAGTTTTGCAAGGTTGTAGTAACTCCGTCTGTGGTAGCTAAGGACCGACCGTTGTACGTCCTCTTGTCATGTTGAACACATGCCTAACACTTAGTTGGCCAAATAACTCGTTCCGACCGCGAAGCCTAGTAGTATGTCTCAGGCCGGAAGACCGGCAAGTATAAAGTGCGCACTACCGGAGGAAGTGCGGTGTGCGGGGGACCATTGGCGTAAGCCCAAAGGCAGGTGAGTTAAAATTCCTAACCTTCCTGGCAGAGTGGTAGCCCTAGGAGTGCGGCGCTGATCGGAGCCGCGATTCCTGAGTCATACCATAGGTGACCCGCTGGCTCTCCAACGGGGGATGCTTGGGTGAGTGCTAGAAATACCCCTCCAGCTGGATAGGGATCGATTCGAATCGTCGTCTCTCCCGGATAGTGAGAACTTGACAGAGCAGCGGCAAACGTAGCATTCACTAAAGAACTTTGGTTCATGGTAATGATGATAGCAAGGAAGAACATATGATGAATTTGATATGGTTATTATTGCTTGGAATAATCAAGTGAAGTGCTTTAGTACAGGTGCTAATCTAGTGGTAGGCTGATGATGATTAATATGATGCTTTCATAACATTGTAGCTATAATTTAAGCTTTTGGCAAATGTTGAGTCAACCAGCTCCACTTGATATTAGCCTTGCATGATCCTTGGTGTCTTTTATGTTTTACTAGACGGGTAAGTATAGCTGAGTACATTCTCGTACTCAGGGTTTATTCCCACCTGTTGCAGATGATATCTTTTATGATGGCATCTGCAAGACCTGTCTCCATCCCGCTGGGGATGAGGACTAACCGTTGGGCACGGTTCTCTTGCTACTTCGTATCTGTTGCTTTTGGATGGATGGCATGAGACCCTGGCGGAACCAGAACTTGTGAAATGAACTTTGGAAAGTGTGTGTAATTATTTTGCTTCCGCTACTTCAAACATGGGTTGTAATAACTAAGTGACTTTGATGTGGTGCCGCTTCGACGGCAATGAATGACTTTGTAACATTCGCTGTGTTGTGTTGAACTATTATGATCTTGGTTTGTTGCAAGTTGGTTTGAAGCCCTTCGTGATTTTAGTTGACTACCGGGATTATATGGGCTCAAGTTTGGAAACTTGATTGCTTGTCGATCGTTTCTGCACTTGAACTCTTATAATTTGGTCGGTTCTGTGACACTAGAAACCTAATTTGGGTTGGACCCGAATTAGACAAGGCTTAGGGTTTCTAACTGGACCCCGACTCAGGGCTGATTGGAGGACGCCTATATAAGAGAGGAAGGGGGAGCGGCCAGGATTAATCCCACGCCATCAGCAGCCACCACCGCTCACCCACGCTCGTGCCTTTTGCTCCTCGTAGACCTAGCAGTCCGGAGGCGCAACGCATCTTCCCCGCACGTGTGGGATACCTCAGAGGTGCTGCATCTGGAGCACAAGGACGAACCGCGGGAGAGGGATTGCCATGGTGGACAACCATGCAACTGCACGACACTGCTACTACGCGCATGACTACACCGAGTCGCTTCCGCTACACCTACGCGTCTAGTGGTAACCCCGTGATCTATAACTTGCAGTTGATCCTGTTTTATGAGGTCAAATATTTTTGTTTCCTAGCTAGTGAAGCGTCCTCATAATCTATCAGTGGTATCAGAGCTATTACTACGTTGTTATAGATTTGATTGGGTAAATATAGAGATATGTGTAGTTTTAGATGAGTCTTATGATCTTGGTTCATGGATTTGCTATGCTGGTATTGTAATAATCTCCTCGTACCGGTTGGAATTCCACCATCTGAGTTAAGTGATACATGTAAACTCAGTCATGGTGAGATAGAGATCAATCAGATTGATCTAATTGAACCCTAGGTCAAGTGCCAGGCGCATGTGATGCGCGGCGGTAGTAGATGGGATCTACTGTCGGGCGACACATTGCCAGGCAAAGTGTTGTTCGGTAAAATAGCCATAACTTTTGATCAGTAACTCAGATTGAGACGATCTCTAAACGAAAATCATAGGGAAAAAAATTTACATCCGATTCTCCATGGCGAAACCATGTTCGGTGAAATTAGAGTTGCACCGGGGAAACCATGTCCGAATCGGTTAACTCTATTTTGCAGGGATTCATGAATGGTATAGCCCTTATGTGTATGTGATGCATGTATGTAATAAATTCATGGCTTGCATATCATGATAATGACAACATGGTTGCAGCCACATAGATATTGTCCACCTAATGTAATGGCCTGCGTGCCAATCTATTATGATCCTACCCATGACTATGTAATTTTAATTCACTGTCTTGCGTTAGTGATAGCTAGTCTTCGTGGAATCATTAATGGAGGATGGCGTATGTGGATCACGGAGATGGAGATCACCATGATGAACAAATAGATGGAGATGGAGATTCCCAAAGTGATAATGGGCTATACCAAGTCATATTTGTGTTAATGTTGTTCTTACTATGTAATACTTTCATATGCGATGATGTTTTGTCTACATGCACGCGGTAGTGAAGTAGAACGATCCCTCAGCAATGTTTAAGTTACATGCTTCCCCAAACCTTGCACTATCATCTGTCTTGTACAGTCGATGGTAGGTCTATGAAATTAGGGTGCCACTACTTTTCCTTGACTAGTGTTGATGGTCCTTAACTGACAGAATTCCATGAGTTTTTGTGTTTGTCTATTTCTGCAGAGGGTTATCAGGAAATATGGAGGAAAGGCCCACACGTTGGGTTTACATAGAGATATTAATGTGTGCGCCAATTTTCTATCATCTAGAAGAGTCCAAAAGCCACGGGAACGAACGGGAGGCCGAGCGGGCCTGGAGGCAGGGCGCTCGCCCTCTCCCCTAGGGCGGGCGCCCGCCCAGCTACAGGGACCAATCAGGTCCCGCCTCGCAGATTATGCTCCACCAACCTAAAGGATTAAGGAACACCGTGCGATTAAGGTCGGTTTGATCCGACGGCCCACGTTCATTTGGAGGGGCTATATAAGCAGGCCCCTGGCCCCTGGAGGAGGGCAATCCCATTATTCATTAGCATATTTTCCAGAGTGAATTCAGAGAGAGAGGTCCCTCTAGGGTTCCAACCTCATAGGGCTTAGCATCCAATGTGAGATTAGAATTAGTTCTTCTAGATTGAGAGAGATAGAGTGGAGGTGTAGATTGTTGACACTTACTAACACCACTCGGATACTAGGTTGTCATCCCCAGCATGGCACTAGAGTGTACTAAGGTATTTATGAATATGAAACTCTCTAGAAAATAATCTATTCTATCCGCAAGCACATAGATAAAATAACTCATCGTAGCATTTCACCAAGAAAGTATTCCGGGTATCGTTATTTATGTTTTGCTTAAGAGAACGGCAAAAGTGAAAATAGGGGTAAAATCTATCAAGGCATAGACTAGAGATAAACTTGCAAGAACATGATTACTAATGAGGAACTCGTCACACAGTCACTTGCTTTGGTAGGGGGTAAGCCATAATAATAAAGATAATGAAATATAAGCTCTGTTGGGTATTCTTAACATCATTACCAAAAGTAGACTAAGTTCTCTAAATCTAGTAACGGTACAAGTATGACTAAAGAATTCAATGATATTTTAATACCATTGGTTTGGGAGGTTTTTGGTGAGTACCTTAAACTTGGTATAGAAATGCTCACTAAAGAATTTTTATGCACACTAAAATTAACTCATAACATTTCGCATGTGTGGGCAAGAGTGTAGCTGTACTTGGGGTCTTTGAACCACTACTCTAGGTTGTGACTTTGATTCTACAATTGACTTAGACACTACCATGCTTGGGTTTAACAAGAGTAGATTTTGATGATTGCTCCACTCCCTTAACCTCTAAAATTCACAATCCAACCTTGTGCTTAATTTATTTTGATGATTACTACGAATATTTTTCCTGGTTCTTCTGACTCTCTAAAAGATGATGAACAAAAATTGCTCTAGGCCATGGTACATAAGATTGAAATTTCCCCTATTAAATTGATGATAAGATTTTAGCTACTTACCCATGACCCAACTTGGTCCTGTTGGTGTGTTGCCACTAGGAGGACCCCTGCACTTGATGTTTCCCATGTCTTTGGATTTTAGAATGCTCAAGAATCCAAGTGTGGGGGGGGTTCAAGTGGCCCCCCAACTAAGTCTCTGAATATTCTGAACACACCATGACTTAGTACATGGTGAGGCAAGTTGGCTCAACAAATTCTACCCTAAGTAGGGGGTCGGCCGACCCCCTCTTTGACGGCCAATGGGAACAAAAGCTTGCAGAGGTACATCATCAACAATGGGAATTCAAATGGCAGCAATGGGTAAGCCCAAGAGGGGTCGGCCGACCCCACCATGGAGCCCTAGACCCACCATTCAGCATCCACTCAATGTCTACCTGCCTTTTGACTAGTTTGCCACTCGTACTCCACCTCTGTTCTTTCATTTTTCTTACTTCTGTCTCTTGTTTGCTTTATTAGATAAAATAAAACAAAAATAAAAACAAGAAGACTTGGATCTATGATTTATGACATTAAAAGTGTGACATGATTCATGACATTGAAAGGGTAAAAGTGTCACAAAGTCTAATTCTTGCTTATGCTTATACTTGTGGGTCATATATCTTGATAGGAATATCATATTGACTTGGTTGTTGACAATTGTGATATAGTTCTTAGCTCACGATTCATACCCTTACTATTCAAAGTGCTTAGAGATTTATTTTTGAAAATATCATAAAACCATAGTGTCACTTACTCCTCAATAGTAAGAGAATTCCTACCACAGCCATATATGTTCATACCTTGTTCAAAACCCTTCTATATTTGCTACTTGTACTTGTGTTGAGTTTAGTCAAACCTTGTGACCCTACTTGAGAATTATGTCATAGTCCCAAGATCAAGATCACACACACACCACATATATATGCTGCTTCTACATTGGAAGTACACAAAAACATGCCATCCATTTCCACCATATAGATGCTCCATGTTTTAAGGTTTAGAATATCTCTCTCTAAGTATTGGTTATAAGATGAGACACAAAGGCTATGCTTAGTAAAAAAAGTGGGCACATGAAGGTCCATTGCTTTTGAAAAAAGAGAAAAGAAAAAAAAATAAAAAAGCTAGCCATGTCTCAAATAAAACAGAGAGAGAGATCTTATCAAATATAGGAGCATTCTATTCTAATCATTTTTCACACACTTACACATCTTGATCTAGGATTATGACATTCTTCTCCTTGGATCCTTGTTTTGACTTTACAATAGATACAATGCAATTATGCTATCTTGTTTCCCCCTACCTGAGCCCCATAAGCCTAATAGATGTAGGATGAAACAAAAGAAGGCAATCTTATGCTATGCCTTGGTAAGGAATCCTCTACTTACTGAGTGACTTGAGAATACTATTAGAGGAGTAAGGATGAACTATGTGCTTTCTTTTAAAACATTTATCAAAAACTCTAAGTACTAAGGATATGAAAATGTTAAGATGACTTTGCTTTGAGAACTATTCCATTTTTCAACATCATAAGGATATATGTTAGACAGTGCCACATAACCCACTTGTATAAGATATGTCTTGAGTAGTCTTTGTGTTTGCTTATATCTTAAAAGTGCCATAGTCATAGTTTATCTTTCTCTAACCTTTGCTCGAGGACGAGCAAAGACTTAAGTGTGGGGTTTCTTGTTGACGGGAAATAAGACCCAGTTCTATATACTCAAAAGCCCATCAACAGTTCTCGATTGAAGGAAGATAAGCATCACATGAACATGTTTATCACTAATAAAGTTCCACTTGTACTACTCTTAGCTTGTTCAATATAGGGAAGAAGGAAATGAGCCCTGTGGGCCCCATAACCTCGGTCGGCCGACCATGGTTTGGGCCCACCACGGTCTCCCCTCCATGGCATGAGCCATGGCATACTCCAAGGAGTCAATCCTGTAACACCCTAGGTGTTAAGCATGCACTTAGTCTCATAAACTCACTCATAAGCATCCTCATCAAGCATAGCATGAGCGTAGCATCACATAGGCATACTAGCTCTTAAATTGTGATTTTATGTGCTTAATTTAAATGAAATAAATATGAAAAATTTTGTATGATTACTTCCAAAATTCTTGTTATGACCAAGGTAGGTTGAAATATGTCTTAGGAGAATTAGGAACAATTTTATGAAATTTTTGGAGCTCTAGAATTTGAGAAATGAATTTTATACAAAATCCCTAAAATGGTTTTATTTAAAAACCTAGAACTAGTTTTAATTTGTGATTCAAATTCTGTTGGGAATTTGAATTTGCATCTTACAGCAAAGTGATAGGGAATTTTTTACCTCAACTTCCAAAAAGGTTTGCAAGGGCTTCAAAAATGGCATTTTATCTATTTGGGGGAAAAAGAATTTCAAAAAAAAGGGAAAAGGGTGCGGGCGCTGCTGGGCCAACCGCCTCCCTTTCGGCCCGCTCGCCCACATGGCCCACTCCCCCTCCCCCTCTCCCGCGCGCGAACGCGCCCGCCTTGCTCCACCCGGCGCCGACGACGTGGTAGCCATACGCCGGTGACGTGGCCACAGCCGGCCGGCCGACTAGCTTATGAAAGGTCCTAATATGGCTAGAGGGGGGGTGAATAGCCTATTTAAAAATCTACAAACTCACTAGAGCAAAAGGTTAGTAAATAACTAAGCGAAGCTTTTTGCTCTAGCTCTAAAGGGGTGTTTGCAAGCCACCTACCCAACAATTCTAGTTGCTAAGATCTCTATGCACACAAGAACTAAGTCTCTACAAGTTACACTAGAGAACTAAGCTACACAAGTCAAAGTAAGCAACTAAACTAATTACACTAGTTTGCGGTTAGTAAAGATAAGATGAGATATTTATACCGCCGTGTAGGGGATGAACCAATCACCAATATAAACAATTAAGCACCGGGAGAATGCCAATCAAACACAATTGAGACACCGATTTTTCTCCTGAGGTTCACGTGCTTGCCGGCACGCTACGTCCCCGTTGTGTCGACCAACACTTGGTGGTTCGGTGGCTAAGAGGTGTAGCACGAACCTCGTCCTCACTAGGACACCACAAGAACCTACCCACAAGTGAGGTAGCTCAATGACACGAGCACTTTACTAGAGTTACCTTTCGGCTCTCCGACGGGGAAGGTACAAGACCCCTCACAATCACCGGGAGATGGCCACGAACAATCACCAACTCGTGCCAATCCTCCTCCGCTGCTCCAAGCCGTCTAGGTGGCGGCAACCACCAAGAGTAACAAGAAAACCGCAGCTAGAACGATCCCCAAGTGCCACTAGATGCAATCACTCAAGCAAATGCACTTGGAATCACTCCCAATCTCACAAAGATGTATAATCTATGAAGGAGATGAGTGGGAGGTGTTTGCTTAGGCTCACAAGGATGTCAAGTATGTTAGAATGCCAAGAGAGTGAGCCCCAAACCGGCCAAACACGTATAAATAGCCCCTCAAACAAATAGAGCCGTTGGCTCTTTCACTGGGCAAAACTCGGGGTCACCGGACGATCTTAAAGGGGCACCGGACGCTCAACACCAGCGTCCGGTGCTCCAACGTCAGCCGCGTGTAAGAGTCTAACGGTAACCTGCAGAGCACCGGACGCTGAGCAGGTTGGCACCGGACGCGTCCGGTGCACACCGGACTCATGCGCAGAGAGCTCCGCAAACTCGCAGGGTCACCGGACGCAAGCCACCGGACCGTCCGGTGCTCACCGGACCCATGCGCAGAGAGGGTCGCAAAACGCCTGCACACCGGACGCGCACTACCAGACGCTCAAGCCAGCGTCCGGTGCCTATCGTCCGGTGCCTTACCCTAGCTGGGCCAGGCACTGTCTGCACCGGACGCTCAGACGCAGCGTCCGGTGCTCCAGAAGCCAGTGTCCGGTGAGTGTTTTCTCAGCGAGAAACACTCCCGCGACTTCTCCAAATTTCCCACCGGCGCAATAGAAAATATGCACTTCATTTTCTCAAAAAGCGCTGAATCCCGCCTCGCAAGCTCGGTGGGAGGGAGAGAGGAACCCATCCTCTCTCTACCTTCGAAACTCCACCTCCTTCTCAAAGTGTGCCAACACCACAATGTGTAAACCAACAAGTGCACGTGTGTTAGCATTTTCACAATCATTTTCTTCGAAGGAGTTAAGTTAGCTCACTAGGTTCTAAATGCATGCACATGAACAAAGACACCTAGTGGCACTTGATAACCGCTTAGCCAAAGAATTCCCCTCTTTATAGTACGGCTATCTATCCTAAATGTGATCACACCCTCTATGGTGTCTTGATCACCAAAACCAAAACCCTAAGCAATACCTTTGCCTTGATCTCCATAGGGTTTTGTTTTTCTCTTTCTTCTTTTCCAAGTTGAGCACTTGATCATCTTGTGGTTATCACCATCATCACCATGATTATCACTTGCTCCATCACTTGGCATGTACCAACCTCATCAAGTCTACACACACTTAGTATAAAGGTTAGTACTAGGGTTTCATCAATTATCCAATACCAAACTAGGGCTTTCAGCTTAACCCAGTCGAGACGCCGCCCGGTGCCCCCAGACCGCCTCTATTCTGTCCCCTCCCCACTCCCTCTTCTCCCCCACTCACGAGCACAGCAGCAGCAGCGGCCCTCGTGGCGCCATTGTCAGCTGAAGCTCTGTCGCTCGCCGCCGGCCATGTCAGCGGGCCATTCTCCGCGCCAAGGCCACCGCCGTGCTCGCCTTCACCGCGGTAAGCCCCTGCGCACGCTCTACCGAGGTGAAAGCTATCCATGACCGCAATAGCTCGCCGGAGTTCACCCGACCTCGTCGGAGTGCTCCGCCGTGCCGAAACCCTCCCTCTCTTGCCTTGTTTCGCATGTTCCTGAGCGCCTTGGGTTCGGGATGCTGCGAGCAAGCTCCAGCGATGCTCCGCGCGCGCTCTACCGCGCCGGAGCGGCCTGGCCACGGCGAGCAGCGCCGCCGTGCCGCCATGCACGCCAGCAGGGTGCTCCGGCCGTCCTCTGGCCAAGCCAAGGGCACCGTCAGGTGCGCCTCGCTGCGGGGAACACGTTGGTGCTCACCCCGTGGCCGGAGACCTCACCGCCGACGAGATCCGCTCGTCGGAGGTGCTCCTCCTCTCGGTCACGCTAACGAGTGGGGTTGGGGGCCCACTGCCAGCCGCAAGGGGACCGAGGCCGGTAGAGATCTAGGTATTCCTAGCGTTTTCCAGCGCGGTTTTGAAATGGATTTGCAGAAAATATTTTCCAGAAATTTGTTTAAATGGTATTAAATCCATATCTTGAGATCCATAGCTCCAAAAATGATGAAACAAAATGTGGTGTGCTCTACAAATCTAGATCTGCAGTTTGGTGTGATTGCATGTCATGTTTGTACAACTTTTCTATGTAAATATATTTATTCCATGTTTTTGATGCTAATTAGAAAATGCATAGTAATTAGAATATAACTCAGAAAAATGTGATTCTTGTTTTATTAGCTTTGCATGGATGTTTAGTCTCTGGGAAAAATATGTCACACAATATTTGCTGTATAAATTAATTTATGATGATTTAAATGCTTGCATGGCAATGGTTTATGATTTTTAATAAATAATTGGATCATGCAATTAATCTGGAAATATTTGTGGACATTTCTTATGTTTGTAAGTAATTTCTAAAAATATGAAATCTGTTGTTTGACACTTGATCATCAGTAGGGTATTTATACTTAATTATATTAAATAAACTTGTGTTTTTGTGTAGGCTAAGCTATCTGTCCAAATATTATGAAAAAAAAATTTGTGGTAGACCTCATAATTGACCAGTGACCTGCTGTAATTTTTGTAGAATTTATTGAAGACTAGAAATATATATTACTGTTGTAGGTCTAGTGATAATTAAATAAATAAAACCTTGCCATGCATGAAATGAATAAATCAAAGGGTGTTTGGTGTATCTTTGAAGCATCATGTTAGCTTGCTGGATCCTAATGATAACAACTTGTAGAAGAGAATGCAATAGATGCTTAATTTGGTTGCGTGTCCTTGGATGATGTTGACTACCTTGTAGAAGTAATTTCTTATGTCACCTATGCACCATGTCATGATCATCTCGTATTCACTTGCATAAGCATTGCACCCCGGGCATCTCGCACTCCACTCATGAGCACACATGCATCATACAGGCTCGCAGGAGAACAAGGTGGGACCCGAGGAGTAGGAGGAGACCTAAGAGGAGGAACTTCTGGGAGGACCAGAGCCGGAAGGAGAGCTGCAGGAGTGCTCGGACCACAGGCCTAGTGTTGACGGTCCTGAAGTATCAAATTTAATTATCAAATAAACAAAGAAAAGGATCCAAATGAAATCAACATCTTGATTTAGGGTTTTATCTGACAGAATTCCACGAGTTTTGGTGTTTGTCTATTTCTGCAGGGGGTTATCAGGAAATACGGAAGAAAGGCCCACATGTCGGGATTACATAGAGATATTAACGTGCCGCACAATTATCTTACATCTAGAAGACTCTAGAAGCCACGGGAAGGAAGCGGAGGCCGAGAGGGGCCAGAGGTAGGGCACACGCCCTGTTTCCCTGGGCGCCCGCCCTCTGTTGGAGTCCAAACAGGACTCTGTTTCTCGGGAGATCTCCACCGACCTAAAGGATCAAGGATAACCGTTCAATCTATGTTGGTTTGATCCAACGGCCCATATTCACTTGAGGGGACTATAAAACCAGACCCCCTGGCCCCTGGAGGAGGCACCACTTGATCATTATTCATTATTCATAGACGGAGCAAAAGCTAGGGTTTAGAGATGAGAGCTCTCCTCTCTTCTCTAAACTAGAGTAGATCTAGATAGTAGCAAGATGGAGAGAGAAGGAGGATTAGAGGAGAGGCCGGCCTGTTGGTTCTTCCTCCGGTTGTACTTCGTCATGATCAAGCTCTAATCAAGCTTGCTCATGGGATGACTCTGGTAATCTACTTCTAATTCATTATGCAATTACTAATTATGTATGTTTTGGTTCACAACTCTTTTGAGTATTCTAATCTATAGGACGCTACAGGTGAGAGTTGTAGTATAGGTGTAAGCGAGGTGCTTAGATCTAGATTACTTGTGGATATCCCCTGTCTAGCTGGATCGTGTGGTAGGCCGCGTAGGTGACAGTTACGTTGGTCCTCTGTAGTCCACCTCTCGTTAGCAGGACGGGTAGGGTTTATCGGCCTAAGGATAAGCATCCTTTGTGGTGTACTCTTATCACGTGGTTCGTCCCAGGCATAGACATACCCCTTTGAAGTAGAGAAACCATAGTTATCCTCTCTATTCTGCTACCATCGCCCATATACTAGAATTGCTCTACTCTCTATTCCCATATTATCACTCACTGTTATCTTACCTTTAATATTGTTCTTATTCAATTCTACCATCTTTCCTATTTACACTTATCTATCTTTCTTGGTTAAGTTAGAGCGTAGATCAGTTCTCCCGTTTCCCTGTGGATACGATAAAACCTTTAACCGGGTAAAAAACTTCAACGGTATCCGTGCGCTTGCGGATTATCTGTGTGCGTATAAATACCATAGTACACTCTAGTGCCATGCTGGGGATGACAACCTAGTATTCAAGTGGTGTTAGCAAGTGTCAACAAGCATTTTTGGCGCCGTTGCCGGGGAAACAGTTGCTGAGTTGACTACGAACTAGCTTAATCATTTTCTAAAAAAATATAAATAAAAAAATATATGTATTTCCTTTTATCCTTTGCCTCATCTCTGCTAATCTTTCTTCTTCTCTAATCCTTGATCTCTGGTCTATCATGAATTCAAACATGTCTATCTATGAATTTCATAGACCTACGGGCACACATCTCGAACCACCAAAATCTTCAAAGCCTATCATAGCATCTAGTTTTGAGATAGACACCGAATACATAGAATTTGTTCAAAAACAACCTTTCTCAGGAGAAGGTAAGGAAAACCCATACACACACCTAAGAGAGTTTTATCGAGTCTGTGACCTCCTTCGCATAGAAGGAATGTCCGATGAGACCCTCAAATGGAAGCTCTTTCCGTTCTCTTTAACGGGAAAAGCTAGACATTGGTACAAACTCAAAGTAGGGAGTGTTCATGGAGATTGGAAGGAGCTACATATTAGTTTTCTTTTAAAATATTTTCCAATCTCTAAAGTGGCGGAATTTTGGCGTGAGATTATTTCTTTTAGACAACTAGAAGAAGAATCTCTTGGCAAATCATGGGACCGCTTTATTAACCTTACTTTCACTGGCCCAAAGCTTTCTATTCCAGAAGAAGTTCTTCTAATTCACTTTTTTGAGGGCCTTAGTGGGGAAAATAAGCAAACCTTGAATACAGCCTCTAGAGGATCCTTCTATCACCTACCTGCTAGTGAAGCTTGGAATTTGATTGATTTATTAAGTGGAAGTCTCCTAGCTTTTATATCCCTGAGAAAGAGAAAGAACCAGTTCCTAGACAAGAAGAAGAAGTTTCGATAGCCAGATCACAACCACTTCAATTCCAAACTTTAGCTATCGATCCTAAACCATCAATACCCCAAAATTCTCCAAGGGAGGAAGGAATTCCGACCTTAAATCTTTCAGATGCTGATGGTTTAGACTTCTGGTTCCATAAGAGACCTTCAAGCAGGGGTAATTCAAATCCTCGCAATAATGGTTCTCTTAGAGAATGTCCTTGTTCCTGTTATGAAGAAGTCGAGGATGACACATCAAGTGAAGGAGAGCTAAGCCATATTGAAAATTCTAACACCTCCCCTTTCCTGGTCACAAGTTCTAAATGGCTGGAATGTGTAGAATGGATGGATAAGGAAGAAGCCTTAATGGATTCTAACTTTGGCTTAATTTCAAATGGTGAGTTCTTGACTCCTTTTGAAGATGAGATTCATCCAACTATAGAAGAAGACATAGGCGAGACCAATCCAAGAGAAACTCCGAACACTCAGATTAGAGACGAAGATAACATTAATGAGCATGGAATTTATTTCATAGCCACTTTGTTTACTCCATGCTCATATGCAACATCTTCCCAATCTATTGGTCTCTCCAACATCACCACATTTGAGATCTCCAACCCCCTCTTCTTTTGTATTTATAAAAACTTTAAAGGGGAGGTTGTCGATGCATATGTCTATAATAAATATTGCAGATCTCATTGAGTTGATCTTGATATAGGTTAGCGTTGGAAGGGAAACCACTTCACCGACATAAATAGATGGTTTCCCAAGGACAAGCTTGGTGTCCTAAAATAAGCATTGATCAGATCGTAACATGAGTTTTTAATTATTTGCAACATTACCTTTTGTATTGAGCATATAAGGATAATTGTAAAAATATTCCTTCGGGTATTCTTGTCACTAACCTTTCCAGGATTGGAACAAGAAGATCAGATGAATGACAAACAAGTACAAGGTATGTCCAACCAATCATCATGCAACACTGAATTAAATTCATCCAAACTTGAATTCTGCAAAATTCAAGCTTGGGGGAGTACTTTACATAAAAACATCCTTGCCATGTTGCTATGTTGGTTGTCCCTACCGTTAAGACATGCTCAATTTGTTAAATACTAATCATACTACTTCATCTCCACTTGAGTAGATCTCTATACATGCTGTCATGCTACCTTTGTCTAGTTACTAGTAAGTGTTAGTTTGGAAGTACTGCACATACTTCTATTGGCTTTTAAATTAAGCATGGTGCTTAGGTTAAACAGCCTTCCTTAATCTGATTAGACATGGAGTCTAGTTCGGTAATTGAACTAAAAACTGCTTGTGTAGACATTGGTATATTTTTGTCGGACTAACCCCTGCAGAAAAAACTTTCAATATCGATTTGGGAAGTCCTGAGATAAACTCACATCAGAGACAAAGAGAGTGACACATGAAGTTTAACAATTTGCACAAGAAGGACATCGCTCATTCATCATAGAGAGATGATCCATGGAGGGTGCCACAAACACGATGTACAACCGCTAAGAAAGGAAAGCTTCCACAAGGTGAGACTGTACCATAACTCTTCAAGTAAGGTAACATCTTAAGGTATGTGACTATCACTTTTATGAGCTTCTCCTTGGTTCTGGCGTTCACATAAATAAAGAGAAAAACATATATGATTTATAACTCCAAATTAACCAACCCAACTGATTCAACATGTTTAGTCCTTTAATCCTTCTTCTTAGTACTACCTCCATGATCCCACAATCCTAATCATATGAGCTAAAATGTTACACATTCAATCATTGAGAGATATAAAGAAAAAGACATATACATGGATAGATTATCTTTCCATAAGGTTGAGCGATCCAATCTGACAAATGTTATAAGTGCTACACTCATGAACTTTTCATCCATCAACTTTGTCTTGCTCACTATGCTTAGGGTTAGAGAAGAACAAATACACTTTAGGTTCTGTTGGTGTTTTCCACCAACAGGACCCATGCACTTGATCTCTGCCTTGTCTCTATGAGCAGGTACACTTCGAGCAAAACACGGAGGAGTTTTATAACTCTCAGACTCTACCAAGTGAAGGACCTGGATCTACGAGCACAAACACACTGAGCAGGATACTGCCAACGCCGCACTTCGAACTGTTGGGCAAACGAAGAGGTGCAGACATCAAGGTCCGCACCTGAATCAAATGACGCACCTGAAGAATGAACACGGTGAGAAGTCTTGTTAAGAAGACTTAAAACATTGAACCCTCGCCGAAAGGTAAGATCGGTAGTTATCCATATTTATCCTTTCTGCATTCCCTTTTCCCTTTAATTATTTACTTTCCTTAAATAGATTATTAGTTAAATCATGCTATCTTGAAAAGAAAATAAAAGTGTTAAAAAATACTAAGCCCCATGTGAGTATACGAGTGGCATAAAACCCATAACTACCTTCACTGTGGTGGCATAAAAATAAAATAAATATTTCTTTTCTGCTTTATAAAATAAAAATATAAAAACAGGAAGTAATATTTATTGAGGAAGCTCAACATGATGAAGGCTAGATATTTATGCTAACACTTAATTAGTTCCGCAAGCTTTGTTGTCTATTTGAGCTCCACAGAATTTAAGAATCAAGAAGACTAGCAGACGGAGGACATTCTAATCGCTGTCAGAATGCTGCTGACTTTCAAATACACCTCTGCCACCTGCTAGCTACATCAAGAGAAATTATGTCAAAATTCAGCTTGAGGGAGAGCACCCCCATTTATCTCGCTAAGTATTTCTACCTATCTTTATACTTATATTATGTTAGAACATTAAAATACATAAACTATGAAAAACCAAATAAAGATTTTGTGCTTATATATATATCTTTTGCTTAGTGTGTTTAATAAATAAATAAAGTGGCTATGCTAATATGAATCTTAATAATAAAACTCTAGCATGGATATGATGAATAGTTGCTCTGCCTAATTTGCAAATTTGAAGTTCTCTCTCAAGTTTAGACATAACTGTTATAATTTAAAGCTTGCTCTAGATCTAAACTTGTGGGATGAAAACTTGATCTGAAATCTAAGTTGTTAACGGATATGATATGGAAAGGTTGAGCTGCTGTTTATCTGTTCCTAGAGATGCTAGAATTCTGGAGAATTTTATATTTGAAAAATCTTTAAAATATTGCATGATGAGTTCCTGTATGATGAGAGTTTAAATTCCTACCACAGCCATATATACATGCTTGCTAGACTTTGAGGCACACATTTATTATTTACTGCTTATGAGCATTGAGTGTGGTCAAGCTGTGTAGACCCTTAGGAGCTTGTCATGTGGTTAAATCAAGATTCACTTGCACGTTCACTCATATATGCTACTTCTACTTCGGAAGTACCATTCACATATATCCATCTATGTCCATCTCCAGAACCACCCAAAAATATTCTACTCCTAATCTGGGAGAGAATAACCAAAAATATTTCTGTTTTCCCTTGTGAAATAAATGCTCAAGTTATCTTGCTACTACCACTTGCTATATTATCTCAAGAGATGAGTGCTCTGGAAAAAAAGAAAAGAGAAGAAAAGAAAAAAAAATAATAAATAAACGAGGAAATAAAAAGGGGCAAGTGCCCGGAACCTCGAAAAAAAAGAGTGAGACGAGAGGTAAAAATGGACAAGTGTCCGACAGTAGAAATAGGGGTACAAGATACCCACCTGAGAGGAAAGAAAAAGAAGAGCATCTCATTCTCCTCATAAAGTTTCAAAAAGCAAGGAAGGTATGTATCCCCTCAAAAGAGCAAAAGTAGAATTAGACTTTCACCATTGTTATCACCATCATCACCATACACCATTCATTCGCCACACATGCACATCTTGATTTGGCTTATTGATTTGTTTCTTTGGATCAATGGTTTGACTATACAATAAATGTCTTGTAAGTATGTATACTTTATCTCCCACCTATGAGCTCCAGATATTAAAGCCTTATTAGAGTAGGATGAGAGAGAAGGCAATGTCACTATGCCTTATACCACAAATACCACATATCTTGAGAGAAGGCATATACCATCACTGCCTTGGTAAGGATCCAGAAATACCACAAAAGAGAGAATTGAGAGAGTCATACAAGGAATCTCTGAGTTTTATTTGAAAATCTGTAAAAACTCCAGAGCTATAGCTGATCAAGAATAAGAGACATGGCACTTGGCTAGACTGTTCTATCTTTTAACTACTCAAGACAGAAGTGACGATTACAAGTCCCATGGTGAAAGGTAAAGTAAGTAAGTTTTAGTTCTTGACAGTTTACTCTAACTCAGAGATGAGGTCTTATTTAAAAGCATGTGTACCGTCAAATTTTTAAGATATTGCTACAACTTCTGATCCATTGCTGAGTCTATCCTTGCTCAGGGGCGAGCAAGAGGTAAGCTTGGGGGAGTTTGTTGACAGTCCTTAAGTATCAAATTTAATTATCAAATAAACAAAGAAAAGGATACAAATGAAATCAACATCTAGACTTAGGGTTTTATCTGACAGAATTCCACGAGTTTTGGTGTTTGTCTATTTCTGTAGGGGGTTATCAGGAAATACGAAAGAAAGGCCCACACGTCGGGATTACATAGAGATATTAACGTGCCGCGCAATTATCTTACATCTAGAAGACTCCAGTAGCCACGGGAAGAAAGCGGAGGCCGAGAGGGGCCAGAGGCAGGGCGCCCGCCCTGTTTCCCTGGTCGCCCGCCCTCTGTTGGAGTCCAAACAGGACTCTGTTTCTCGGGAGATCTCCACCGACCTAAAGGATCAAGGATAACCGTTCAATCTATGTCGGTTTGATCCAACGGCCCATATTCACTTGAGGGGACTATAAAACCAGACCCCCTGGCCCCTGGAGGAGGCACCCCTTGATCATTATTCATTATTCATAGACAGAGCAAGAGCTAGGGTTTAGAGAGGAGAGCTCTCCTCTCTTCTCTAAACTAGAGTAGATCTAGATAGTAGCAAGATGGAGAGCGAAGGAGGATTAGAGGAGAGGCCGGCCTGACGGTTCTTCCTCTGGTTGTACTTCGTCATGATCAAGCTCTAATCAACCTTGCTCATGGGATGACTCTGGTAATCTACTTCTAATTCATTATGCAATTACTAATTATGTATGTTCTGGTTCACAACTCTTTTGAGTATTCTAATCTATAAGACGCTATAGGTGAGAGTTGTAGTATAGATGTAAGCGAGGTGCTTAGATCTAGATTACTTGTAGATATCCCCTGTCTAGCTGGATCGTGTGGTAGGCCGCGTAGGTGACAGTTACGTTGGTCCTCTATAGTCCACCTCTCGTTAGCAGGACGGGTAGGGTTTATCGGCCAAAGGATAAGCATCCTTTGTGGTGTACTCTTATCACGTGGTTCGTCCCAGGCATAGACATACCCCTTTGAAGTAGAGAAACCATAGTTATCCTCTCTATTTTGCTACCATCGCCCATATACTAGAATTGCTCTACTCTCTATTCCCATATTATCACTCACTGTTATCTTACCTTTAATATTGTTCTTATTCAATTCTACCATCTTTCCTATTTACACTTATCTATCTTTCTTGGTTAAGTTAGAGCGTAGATCAGTTCTCCCGTTTCCCTGTGGATACGATAAAACCTTTAACCGGGTAAAAAGCTTCAACGGTATCCGTGCGCTTGCGGATTATCTGTGTGCGTATAAATACCATAGTACACTCTAGTGCCATGCTGGGGATGACAACCTAGTATTCAAGTGGTGTTAGCAAGTGTCAACACCTAGCACGTTCGAGAAAGGCAAGCCCTAGAGCATTCTAAGTCTCCCTATTCTCGCTAATTTAATTTGTTATATCATGATTGTTCTACTATGCTGCATTTAAGTGATAGGAGTTGTTTGATACCATTGATGCATATTTACTCCTTGATATCATCACCTATTTATCTACCTTGTCCTATGTAGATAGGCTAGGAGTCTATGCTTAGCTGGCTTAGTACGGTAGAAGTCGGGTGATTTCCTATCACCTGCGAGATATAGGTGGATACCTGAATGTTAGCTATCAATGATATGATGAAAAGTAACCAAGTGTGGCCATGAACTTGAGACCGGGCAGCGTCTTATGGTGGTGTTGACCGTAGTGCCTCTGCCTGTGTCGATTAAGGACCGATCGTTGATGACCCTCTTGTCATGTTGAACACATGCCCCACACTTAGCTAGAAGGATAAGTCATTCCGACCGTGAAGCCTGAGCACTATCCGGGCCGGGAATCGGCCCGATGTACGCGCTGTATTGGTGATGGTTGAGGAGAACGACGAGGTCGCGGCACGCAACCTTGGTATACCTTGGATACCTCAGATTGGTCCTAGATAGTGCAGAAATCGATTCGAATCGCCATCGCTCCAGGATAGTGAGCACTTGACAGGAGCCATGTCCTCGTAGTAAGGACTATGAAACACTTGGGTTATGATAAGTAATGTTATGTGAATGCTATGATAAGGTACTATCATACCACAACACTTGTTTGCAGTAGTACAGGTGCAAACCTAGATAATAGGTAACAATACCTAACCTGAGCTAATTAAAAGAAAGAGAAATGTAAAGCTAGACTTCTAGTTGGGTAACGCATTTGCGCAAAAAGGTTTTAGCTACCCCACTATACAGGCTTCATGATCCTTAAAGAGTCTTTTATTTTTGGTTTATGACGGGTAAGTCTAGCTGAGTACATTCTCGTACTCAGGGTTCCATTCCCATGTTGTTTTGCAGATGGGCAGATGTACTATGGTTATTGCATTCACGGCTTGTACCCAATAATGGGTGATGACTAGACCAAGGGCGATGGTCACTCTACCTCCTCTTTTGCTGTTGTGGGAATGATCAAACTATGGCACTATATCAGACTAAGTGTGTGTGTTATTTTAAAAACTATGATGCTTCTGCTACTCTGGAACTTGGTTTGTAATAACTATATTTGAACTCCGATGTAATTTCCAAATGTTGTGGACTGAATGTAACTATGGATGGTGATCGCTAGACTAAATACGATCTTGGTTGTATGTATAAGTTGTGGTTTGAAATCCTTCAAGATTTCACGGACTACCGGGATTATATGGGCTTAAGCTTGATGGTTTGACCGTGCAAATGGTCATTATTAAGCTTAATCTCTTATAATTTGGGCGGTTCTGTTACAAATCCCAACCCTTGGATCTAAGTGTGCAACTAGACTCAACTTTGGACAACACTTCACATGACAAGTGGGGACACCACCAGGAGGCCAGTGGTGGGCCAAGGGCCCCAAAGGTCGGTCAGCCAACCGACCAATTGGGTCATGCCACCTAGCTCAGCCTCCCACCGAACTAAGGACCTTCCAGAAGGACAGTGGGACACACTATCATCCAGATGTCAGGTCGGTCGACCTACATATGGGCCCATCTTGTGTCGGTTCACACCCACTGACGTCCCCATGATGAACTTGTGATGGAAATCCCCAACCATTGATCATATGGTGGTTCTAAGGTCGGTTTATCCAACGGTGCATGCTGGAGGTCACACAAATTGTTGATGTGGTGCTGGAGTACCCCCTACTCCATCTCTCCCCTCTAAATACCCCATAGAGAGCCTAGTTAATCATGATGTATCTTAGGACGAGCTACTCTTAGCTAAGTATGAGAATAGAGGGAAGAGAGTGAGGAGTTCCCCGAGGAGGAGTCTCGGCTTGTCGGGAGTCTTCTTCCAGGAGTGCCTCAGCGGATGCTTGTTTTCTAGTAAGTCTTGCTTCTAGTTGCCTTCCATCTGGGTACTTCTAGTATTTACTTTCTGTCTTAGTTTATTTTAAGTACACTACCGGCCTACTAGCACATTGATTTGCCTTGTGTGAAGTGCTCAAAACCTTAGCTGGGTCTAGAGTAGTAGAATTATTGTAGACGTGGTGTCTAGACTAAGTCTGCCCTTGTGGACTTCTTGTCACACCTGAAGAACGCCAGCAACGAAGCGTGACACGCCTCTACTGGACATTTGGAGTTCTCTTCAGTGTGTTGTTAGGCAAGTTGTAAATAATAGTTGGCCTACATGGTAGCTGCCTAGGGAAGTGTTTCACCGCATCCTTTTCACCTATCGGCCACAGTAGGAAGGGAGTTAACTCTCGGTATACTTAGGATAGCTTAGCCAGAAGCCAATTACTAGAAATACCTTTCCACCCAATCCTAAGCCCTTTGATCATCATCCGACTACTCAATTGGTCTAGTTAGTCGCTTCTCATTCCCTGTGGAAAATACGATACCTGGAATACTCCTGGTGATGTGCTACATTGACCACCGTCCACTTGCGGTAAAACCGTTTGCCACTTCTAGTGTCACACAAGCATTTCTAGTGCTATGCTAAGGACTGACAATCCTAGGTAGTGACGCTAAGAAGAGTCAACAACCACCTCTTTGGTGCGAGGGAGACCAAAGGGGTCCTTAGGATAGTGTTTGTTAAGATCAGTATAATCAACGCACATCTCCATTCATTATTCCTTTTGCTCACAAGTACTAGATTGGCTAGCCAATCTGGATGATACACTTCTTTAATAAATTTGGCTGCTAAAAGCCGTGTTACCTCTATCCTAATGCCTCCTTTTTGTCACGAGCGAACCATCATAATTTCTGCTTGATTGGTCTTGCGGTCTTCGAGACATTGAAGGAGTGCTCGATCAGGTGGCGGGGGACATTGGGCATATCTGCGGGTTTCCATGTGAAAACGCCTACGTTGTCCCTTAGAAACCTGACGAGCGCGTCTTCCTATTTAGGATCCAGAGTGGCTCCGATGAGAGCCATCTTCTTGGGATCATTATTGACTAGTTGGACTTCCTTGTGCTCCCTGTACTTGATGTTCTTCCTAGGGGCCTACTGCTCAGGTACTTCGACCTGGTCGAGGGGGCCTGCGTTGCCTGGGATACGGTTCCTACCATCTGGAGCGAGAGATCAATGGCTTCGGTGACCTTGAAGCTTTCCTCCTCATTGGTGTATGCTATGTAGACGTTGCCCCTGACCATGAGGACTCCCTTTTCAGTTGGCATCTTGAGCACCAGATATGAATAGTGCAGAACTACAATAAATTTGGTGAGTGATGACCCAAAATGGCATGGTATGTTCTGTCAAAGTCGGCGACCACAAAGTTTGTGAACTATGTGCAAAAGTGGTCTAGAGTTCCAAATTGCACGGGAAGCATTATCTAGAAGAGAGGAATTGAACTTTGGCCTGGTAGAACACCGCAGAACTGGGCTTCATATGGCTTTAACTATGCTTGAGTTAGTTTAAGGGCAGGAAGACTATTGCAGAACAGGATGTCGATGGAACTACCGCCATCTACGAGCACGCATTCAAATCTGATGCTGTTGTTGCATGGATCCAGGATCAAAGGGAAACGCCCTGGCTCGAGGATGGCGGCCCATCGATCTTGTCTGCTAAAAGTATCTCTCGGTGAGACCACGCAGGAAACTTTGGGTCAGCGATTAAACCATCAGAGGTGTCCACATTCAAACAGGCTCTTTTAAGGAGTTTTCTCTCCCTCTTGGACTCAATTGAGACCTTTCCGCCGAAGATGGAATGGACAACATCAGTTGGATTGACATACTGGTGGCGTGGATCATGGTCCTGGACCTCATCCTCGTCCTCTTGGTTGCGCTTATCGTGCTTACCCGCTGATTTAGCAGTGTCACCTTGGGTGGCCTGCTACGTGTAGATGCTCTTGAGGAAGCGGCATTCTTCCATTGTGTGGTTAGACATAGGGTGAAGTTGGCATGGTCCCTTCAAGGTTTTATTGTAGTCTTCCTAATAATCACATCGACCAGTAAACTGCTTGACTGTGTTGACCTCATGGTCGTTGTCGTGGGGTCGTTGATTTCTGAAATCATCTTGGTGGTCGCGGCGCCTGTCCCACCCTTCTCAGTGGCCGCGATTATTGTTGCGTCAAGAATTGCGGTTGTTGAACCAGCCACGGTTGTCGTGAGTATCATCTTGCCGAGGAGGCTGCTCGTTCTGTTGACTTCCTCTGACGTCTTCTTTGTTTAGCTTCTCTGCGTCATCGGTGTCGGTATAATTTTTGGTTGTGGCGAGGAGCTCAGCGACCGTGGTTGGCCTCTTACGGAGTAACTTGCTTCGTAGGGCTTCATGAAAACAAAGACCTTTGATGAACATAGAAATGGCCTCGTCATGAGAGATTTTTGGGATCTTGAGACGCATATCCGAGAAACATCGGATGTAGTCGCATAGTGGTTCATTTTTACGATCCCGTATTCTCTTAAGGTTGTATTTGTTGCATGGCTGCTCGCAAGTATAGATGAAGTTGTCAATGAAAGTCTGGTGCAGCTCTTCCTATGAATTGAACAAATTTTTTGGTAGGCCGAGGAGCCACTAGTGACCGGCTTGATCAAGGACGACGGGGAAATAATTTTCCATTACGTGATCTTCCCCTGTTACTGATCGGACGACGATCTCATAGAGAGTGATCCAATTTTCAGAGTTTTCCTTGCTATTGTACTTCTTGAGTTTTTCTAGTTTGAAGTTGCGTGGCCAGACGACTTGTCGAAGATGTGAGGAGAATTGCTTCAACCCAAGAGGGCCGTGTACAACATCGTACTCGATACGACGAATGTTTTCGTGTATAGTTCTGTCATTGATGCGTCTATTGATGTGTTCACAAATGTCCTTATGGGGGAGGCTACGTCGAAGGTCATGGCCTTCTCCTTGATCCACCTCCTGGTCATGGTCGTATGCTGGTCTATGAGCACGACATTTGCGGCCGGCATCACGACCACGGCCGTCACGATGAGCCTCTCTGTTGTGGTTGTCGTTGTTGTTCTTTTGTTCGAAGGCATCCGGCGAGTGATTGCGGCATTGGGTGCTAGGTCGTGGTGAGGCCTAACTTCGACGGCTCCGATCTGAAGTGACCTCCATATAGGAGATGGCTTGTGTCCTCCTGAGGAGATCCGCCGTTTGCTCCATGGCAACGATCAAGTGTGCCTGTATGCTGGTCTAGACGTCCTGGTACTCTAGTGTGTTCGGGAGTCATTTGAGATTTGCCATTATGACTGCTACATTGGCACACGAGGTCCTGAACACATATTGGTCTCCTACCTTGTCGAAAGCATCATCGAGGCTGTGCGGGACCAGTTGCCTCTGTTGTTCTTCTTTGTGTGCTCACCGCTGGGCACGATCTGTGTTGTGCTACTCGCGTTGTTGTCTTTGATCGTCGGTCTCTCCATCGAGCAGTGGCTCGTCATTGCTGACATTGATGACCAGATCTCCTCGTCAGGGAGGGAAGACCAGGAAGTGAGAGAAGCCCGGGGGTATGGGGGAAGATCCATATTGTAGTCTTCGTCCTCGGGGCGTAAAACCTCAGTAGGAACGGAGTCCGTGCTTGAGTGCGTGCTGGTGGTATTATTCTCCGACAGAGTACGGACGGAGACCATGTTGATGAAGTGACGTGTTGGTTGCACGTGCTGGCTCAGTGTCGAACCTACTAGCTTGAATAGCTGCTGGGTATGGTGCAAAGCCAGATCGGCTGCATTGCGCAAGCCGTGAGGGAAAAGTGAAAATCGCCTACTCTCGGAGGTTGTCTTGATCTGAACGGTCTACCCTTCGAGGGTGGCCGTGATCGCTAGGGACGTTCCCAACCGTTCGTGTGTAGTGACACGAGTTGGCCGAGTAGCTCCGTGGCAATCAGGTGGCGCCGTCCTAGTGATCTGGCCCGCGATTGAATTTACCAGGTCAAAAGCCTTGGAGAGCTTACAATCGGCATGATCAATAGCCTTGAGTAGGTCAGAGTTGTCGATCCGCTTTCTGTTGTAGCGGGGAAGCAGAGGGCGAGTTGTCGGTGTGGTCGGCGACGTTGTCAGAGCGAAGGTGACCATGGTCGATGTGGTCGGGGCCACCGCCTTTGCTACTGCAGATTGGATCTAGTTTTCTTCTAAAACCATGGTCGTGAGGCCATCGGGCCAACGGTGAACGTAGGCCTTCTGCCACTGCAGCGGAAGCAGGGAAGATGACCATCTTGTTCGTCTAGAGAGCTGTACGCACACCCCCTACTTGGCGCGCCACTATCGATGAAAGCTACTCGGCAGTCTACCTTGGGGTATACCCGCGGTAGTAGTTTATCAGTAGACAGGTCCGCAAGCTATGAACTCGATGGTGACGCAAGACACAGACAAGGATTTTATCTAGGTCCAGCCGCCGTGTGGGCGTAATACCTACATCCCGCGTCTGATTGTATTGATCTGACATGTGTTGAATTGACCTAAGGGGGGTCCCTTGCCTCTCTTTATATAGTACACAGGGCAGGGTTACAAATCTAGAAACTAATCCTAGTCAGTTACAATTGCCATAGATAATACAATATCAATTCCTATACTAGCCGACTAGAATCCCGCTTGATCTCCACATCTTGTTTCCTTGCGTGAAACTCCGAGTAGTTGGATCAAGCATGGAGCCGTCTCGTAATGGGCCAAACCTCCTAGCCCAAGTCTACCACACTCCTCGGTTTGCAAAGTACTAGTGGCATTGGTTTGTGTGACCTTGCTCCTAGATTTGGTTAGGTGAGCTCTTGCTATGGTAGCACCTTGTTTGCTTGTTTAGGATCTTTTATAAGGTGCTAGAAAACTTAGATAGAGGGGTGTAGTCTTGGCTAGACCGACAGTTTTAAGTCCACATTCTTTCGTTTAGCTGGATCGCTAATTTTTAGAAAGGAATATTCACCCCCCTCTAGCCCACCATCTCGACCCTTCAAGGCCCTTGCTTGGGCTCTCAACATCGTCTGCTCGTGCCTTACCTTTGTCCTTTCCATCGCTAAAGAACACTCCAACCACCTCCTCACTCGCCACGTAGTTGGCCACTACATCCATGAGCTCGTCGATGGTCTTTGGGTAGTTGCGCCCTAACTCCCTCACCAAATTCCTATAGGTGGTGCCTGATACGAACGCTAGGATGATGTCGTGGTCAGGGGTGTGTGGGAGCTCAGTGCATTGCTTGGAGAAGCATTGAGCATAGTCACAGAAGGATTTCCTAGATCATTGCTTGCACTTGTTGAGGTTCCACGAGTTACCGAGGTGGACGTAGGTTCCCTTGAAGTTCCCCTCAAAGACCCGGACTAGGTTGACCCAGTCATAGATCTGATTGGGTGGGAGCTCCTCGAGCCACCTACGTGTAGTGTCAGAGAGGAATAGAGGCAGCTAGCGGATGATGGCACGGTTGTCTCCTCAAGCTCCACCTAGCTAGCACGCAAGCCAGAAATCAGCTAGCCAGAGCTGAGGCTTGGTCTCGCCATTGTACTTGGTGATGCTCGCCGGAGGATGAAAAGGGTTGGGCAGTGACATGCTGCGGATTGCCCTACTGAAGACTCAAGGCCTCGGTGGTTCAGGAGCCCTCTGGTCCTCATCGCTGTCGTAACACCTGCCACGATGCATGTTGTAGCCTCGCTCCTCAGCCTCCACGCACTTACATTGTTGGTGCTCATCGATGTCATGGCATGTGTCGTGGGGACACGGTTGTAAACAATGTGCTCTTGAGCTAGGGCGGCTTTCTTGCCTTAGGGTGGCACTTCCTAGTGGACAGAAACTTCTCTTTCGTGACGCACTAGCTCGACAAGCCGCTCTGAGGCCACGCCTCGACGTCGCGAGGCTGAGCTTTCAGCCTGCTGTGTGGCCACAACTTGGAGCAAGCCTTGTGTTGTGAATATCCCTAGAGGTAATCATAGAGATGATGATATTACGATTGTAACCATGACATATATTATGAGTACAATGAATATCCATTATAGACAAACTTGTATTGATTAACAATTACGTGAATTGTTTGTGGAACTCTTTTACTTGTATGGTTATTCTAAAGTTGTCCCTGATCAAAGTTCATATGAGGATACACATGAACATTAGATTAGCACATGTATTAGTTGATGACTTTGTTTCACAAGTCATAGACATAAAGATGTCAAACTAATAATGTGGGCACATGTATGACATGGGGCTGGACTGACCCAACATGAGATGTTTTATTATCTCTTTATACGTCATGTACGTTATGTCCTTAGACCTGAGATTGTCGTATGTTCTCAAGATATGAAACGACCTACTTAGGGACTATTAAATGCTTCTCCATTATAGGGTAGTTATAAAGGTGGTCTTCAGGTTTATTGGGGAACATGCTATGAGACATAAAAGATCAAGATGGAACTTGCCCCTCTCTTTGTGAGAGAGATATCACTGGATCACTCAAGTGATTGGATCAACAAATGCATGGTCGTGCTTGGGTTAAGTGTTAACCCACGAGTTGGACCAAATATTGTGTGGCAAGGGAATAACATATATATGTATGTAGTGGTTCGTCTAATATGATCTTTGCGTATATCGGAGTTGTCACACCTTGCTAGAGGCCACTGTCAACTATTGGGTGAGTAGGAGTACTCAGCCCATGTCTATATGCATGTGAACCCATAGGGTCGCACACTTAAGGGGCTCGATGTAACACCCCAGTGTTATGGTTGCATAAATCACATGCATAACATGAGCATCATCATTTACTCAAGCATATCATGATCATCATCTACCTTGAGCCATGTCATTTTATGTAAAATGTGATTTAAGTTGTTTAATTATGCTTCCTATGCTTGTGTTTGTGTGAACCATGCTCATGCTTGTGTGTTAAGCCTTGGTAATTAGCTTATCTATGCTTAACTCAACCTTAGGAACAATGTTCATGTTGATCACTTCTCCAAAATAATCACTTAAGTCATACTTCCACAAATAGGCTCTAAAAACCTCTTTTGCTTAGGATTTTAAAAAGTGTTTCATAAAATGTTTGCATGTCAAAACTTTCTAAAGCAAAGTTGTAGCCCATTTTATAGGGAACAAAAGTTGTTTTTTGGCCATCTCATGAAAATGAACAAAACTAGCTCAAAAGTGACCCACAAGGCAGTTTTGGGGCTGTTTCCAACACTTAGAAAATTTTCTAAGTCTGGGATGGCAGCAGTTTGCTCGAGGGTGTGTTGTTCATCTTCCAGTTTGAATTGTACACCGAATCAGACTTTGATCTTGTAAGCAATGTTGGAGTACTCATGTAGCTCTCTAGCATAGAGCAATTAGCCAGCAAAATCATCGAGTGGATTAGGAGATAATCGCAGTGCAAAATCGAGTTTCAGTCGGGTTCAGAAACTGAATGGAGTCGCCGTCAGTTCAGGGGAGCTCGCCGGTGACGCCGCGTGTCTAAACCCGTGGCGTCCATACGTCGCTGTTGGTCCCGCTCGTCAGTCCCCAGCGTGTCCTACAGCTTGCCACAGCGCCCCCGGTCGCGTGGCCAGCGCCATTCCACTCCCGGCTCTCTCCCTCTCGCGTGCGTCGTCTTCTCCGCGTCACCGCCGTTGCTTCGGCGAGCTCACGCGCGCGTGTCTCCTTGTCTCCGGCCGAGCGACTCCGTCCATCGCTCCGCTAGCTTCCCCGCAACACCATCGTCGAGTTGGCTGCAGCTGCCGAGCCTCGGTAAGCCCGCATTGCCTCCTCCGTCGCGAGCTTACCTCGCCGGAGCTCCGCCATGGTCACCGGCGTCGTGGCCAGGGCTCTGTAGTCCACCATTCCTCCTCATTCTTGTCCCAACAGCTCTGCTAGGTCATGCTGATGCTCGTCCACATTCTCTTTCGCCAGAGACGCCGGCGGTCGGCCGCGCACCACCGCCGAGCCGCCATTCGCGAGGGCGAGTTACCTAGGGTCCGGTAGAGTTAGGGTTTCGGGTACCGTTCGATGCGGGATGGAGTGGGGAGCACGATGGTGCCCTTGGCCATCGCCGAGACCTCGCCGTCGATGAGATCTCCGGCGGTCAAGTGGCGCCTCTGCTCTCGGGTCACTGACTTTATTGACTCGTGGGGTCCCTCTGTCAGTCTCTCCCTTTCTCCTTTGTTGATTTAGGGTTTGAGCTGTTTTTGCAAAAATCATATCTTCTGTTTCTGAGATCCAAAAATTGTGAAACCAATTTTGTGAGATTCTTTGAGATGGCTAGTGTTTATTAAAAATATAAAATGAACCATGTTTTCTGGGAAAAATAATTATTAGGATTTAATCTTATTATTCATGAGTAAATTCATATCTTTTGTTTTACTGCTTCTTTTGCTATGAAATTTGTATGGTAGTCTCTGAGTGATGCTAGAATGGAATGATAAATATTTCATGATTTTTGGAGTACTATATCTGTGATATGAAATTTATGTTGGTTCTATGGCTTGTTTCCTTATTTAAATCAAAATAAATAATTGGTGATTATGCTGATGCTCTACTTTGGTGGCAAACTTGTTCATGGTATTAGTAACATGTAAATAATCTGAAATCTTCTATTTGGCACTATATAAGCCATGTTTCTTAATTTGTGAAAATAAGTACCTTGTCACATGTTAAATGCTTATCTTAATTTTGGCATGTGCAATTGCCCTAAAAATTTTATGGTGATGTCAATATGCTAGGCTTGTGCTTCTGTGATGTTTATAGATTTTTCTGAGCACTTTTGCTAGTATCTTGTAATTATGCTCCTTTATAGAATTAAATTAATAAATGTCTTATTATTAAGTGTTTTGGAGTTAACATATGTTGTTCTGGTTGTCTTATGATGTGTTTGTGCTGATAAGCCATATGGTTGACACTGTTTATGCTTTGGCTATGTCATCAAGTAATTAATTAAAGGGTTAAAAGCTGTTCTGGACAGCAAGGAAGTAATTCAATCTTTGCTTATTAACAGCTTGGTTTTCTGGGAGACTTGTCTAAATCAAAGTTGTTGTAAACTTTATGGGCTAGCTGTGGTTTGAATTTGGGGTCATTTGGTTCAGTATCTTTGAAGTTACGGCTTTTCCAAGTTAGGTTCCAGAAATAGGTGCTTTCTGTTTTTCTGGGACAGAACCTGGAACTTTGTTTATAAGGCTTGTTTAACTTATGAATCTTGCTGTGATGTTTAAAGATGGTTTGTAGATAATTTCATAAGCTTTATAGAATGTCCTCACTCATGTTTGTTGAATCTGTCTAGCATTAGTTATGACCCATTTTCTGAGCTAATTCTGTTATGTGTTGCTTGCTGTTTATTGTTTGACTTGCCAAGTTTGCTAAGTCAATTGGTTTTCCTTTGTGAGTTAACTTAGAAGTTTACTCAGTAAATGAGTGTCCAGTGAGTCTAATTATGTTATCAAGCATTCATCCTTTAGTATGCACACTTACTTATTCATCGAGCATGCAATAGGTGCACTGGACACGACCGCCTCTTTCGAGCTTCAAGTGAATCCCGAAGGCCAGGAGGGCAACCTGGAGGTGGAGGCCCAGCAAGTCGAACTCAAGGAGCCCGAAGAGGAGATTGAGTGCCCGAACCACGAACCAGCCTCGTTTGTGAAAGGCAAGCCCCGGAGCATCCTAAGTCTCCCCTTTACTTTCGAAAGTTTACTTGAATATGTTATATCTATTGATGCATTTAAGTATAGGAGTTGTGATGAAACCTTTGCTGCATTTTACTCAACCCTTGTCCAGATATCTTACCACTACCTGGTTATAGAGTTAGGATCGAGTAGTAGCTTAGCCATGCTTTAATCGGTAGAAGTCGGGTGATATCCTGTCACTTGCGCGATATAGGGTTACGTCGGATCACGATGGACTATATGTGCTATCGTGGATGGAACCTGATTAAATTGACTTAAGCCGGGCGGAGTTTTGCAAGGTTGTAGTAACTCCGTCTGTGGTAGCTAAGGACCGACCGTTGTACGTCCTCTTGTCATGTTGAACACATGCCTAACACTTAGTTGGCCAAATAACTCGTTCCGACCGCGAAGCCTAGTAGTATGTCTCAGGCCGGAAGACCGGCAAGTATAAAGTGCGCACTACCGGAGGAAGTGCGGTGTGCGGGGGACCATTGGCGTAAGCCCAAAGGCAGGTGAGTTAAAATTCCTAACCTTCCTGGCAGAGTGGTAGCCCTAGGAGTGCGGCGCTGATCGGAGCCGCGATTCCTGAGTCATACCATAGGTGACCCGCTGGCTCTCCAACGGGGGATGCTTGGGTGAGTGCTAGGAATACCCCTCCAGCTGGATAGGAATCGATTCGAATCGTCATCTCTCCCGGATAGTGAGAACTTGACAGAGCAGCGGCAAACGTAGCATTCACTAAAGAACTTTGGTTCATGGTAATGATGATAGCAAGGAAGAACATATGATGAATTTGATATGGTTATTATTGCTTGGAATAATCAAGTGAAGTGCTTTAGTACAGGTGCTAATCTAGTGGTAGGCTGATGATGATTAATATGATGCTTTCATAACATTGTAGCTATAATTTAAGCTTTTGGCAAATGTTGAGTCAACCAGCTCCACTTGATATTAGCCTTGCATGATCCTTGGTGTCTTTTATGTTTTACTAGACGGGTAAGTATAGCTGAGTACATTCTCGTACTCAGGGTTTATTCCCACCTGTTGCAGATGATATCTTTTATGATGGCATCTGCAAGACCTGTCTCCATCCCGCTGGGGATGAGGACTAACCGTTGGGCACGGTTCTCTTGCTACTTCGTATCTGTTGCTTTTGGATGGATGGCATGAGACCCTGGCGGAACCAGAACTTGTGAAATGAACTTTGGAAAGTGTGTGTAATTATTTTGCTTCCGCTACTTCAAACATGGGTTGTAATAACTAAGTAACTTTGATGTGGTGCCGCTTCGACGGCAATGAATGACTTTGTAACATTCGCTGTGTTGTGTTGAACTATTATGATCTTGGTTTGTTGCAAGTTGGTTTGAAGCCCTTCGTGATTTTAGTTGACTACCGGGATTATATGGGCTCAAGTTTGGAAACTTGATTGCTTGTCGATCGTTTCTGCACTTGAACTCTTATAATTTGGTCGGTTCTGTGACACTAGAAACCTAATTTGGGTTGGACCCGAATTAGACAAGGCATAGGGTTTCTAACTGGACCCCGACTCAGGGCTGATTGGAGGACGCCTATATAAGAGAGGAAGGGGGAGCGGCCAGGATTAATCCCACGCCATCAGCAGCCACCACCGCTCACCCACGCTCGTGCCTTTTGCTCCTCGTAGACCTAGCAGACCGGAGGCGCAACGCATCTTCCCCACACGTGTGGGATACCTCAGAGGTGCTGCATCTGGAGCACAAGGACGAACCGCGGGAGAGGGATTGCCATGGTGGACAACCATGCAACTGCACGACACTGCTACTACGTGCATGACTACACCGAGTCGCTTCCGCTACACCTACGCGTCTAGTGGTAACCCCGTGATCTATAACTTGCAGTTGATCCTGTTTTATGAGGTCAAATATTTTTGTTTCCTAGCTAGTGAAGCGTCCTCATAATCTATCAGTGGTATCAGAGCTATTACTACGTTGTTATAGATTTGATTGGGTAAATATAGAGATATGTGTAGTTTTAGATGAGTCTTATGATCTTGGTTCATGGATTTGGTATGCTGGTATTGTAATAATCTCCTCGCACCGGTTGGAATTCCACCATCTGAGTTAAGTGATACATGTAAACTCAGTCATGGTGAGATAGAGATCAATCAGATTGATCTAATTGAACCCTAGGTCAAGTGCCAGGCGCATGTGATGCGCAGCGGTAGTAGATGGGATCTACTGTCGGGCGACAGATTGCCAGGCAAAGTGTTGTTCGGTAAACTAGCCATAACTTTTGATCAGTAACTCAGATTGAGACGATCTCTAAACGAAAATCATAGGGAAAAAAATTTACATCCGATTCTCCATGGCGAAACCATGTTCGGTGAAATTAGAGTTGCACCGGGGAAACCATGTCCGAATCGGTTAACTCTATTTTGCAGGGATTCATGAATGGTATAGCCCTTATGTGTATGTGATGCATGTATGTAATAAATTCATGGCTTGCATATCATGATAATGACAACATGGTTGCAGCCACATAGATATTGTCCACCTAATGTAATGGCCTGCGTGCCAATCTATTATGATCCTACCCATGACTATGTAATTTTAATTCACTGTCTTGCGTTAGTGATAGCTAGTCTTCGTGGAATCATTAATGGAGGATGGCGTATGTGGATCACGGAGATGGAGATCACCATGATGAACAAATAGATGGAGATGGAGATTCCCAAAGTGATAATGGGCTATACCAAGTCATATTTGTGTTAATGTTGTTCTTACTATGTAATACTTTCATATGCGATGATGTTTTGTCTACATGCACGCGGTAGTGAAGTAGAACGATCCCTCAGCAATGTTTAAGTTACATGCTTCCCCAAACCTTGCACTATCATGTGTCTTGTACAGTCGATGGTAGGTCTATGAAATTAGGGTGCCATTACTTTTCCTTGACTAGTGTTGATGGTCCTTAACTGACAGAATTCCATGAGTTTTTGTGTTTGTCTATTTCTGCAAAGGGTTATCAGGAAATATGGAGGAAAGGCCCACACGTTGGGTTTACATAGAGATATTAATGTGTGCGCCAATTTTCTATCATCTAGAAGAGTCTAGAAGCCACGGGAACGAACGGGAGGCCGAGCGGGCCTGGAGGCAGGGCGCTCGCCCTCTCCCCTAGGGCGGGCGCCCGCCCAGCTACAGGGACCAATCAGGTCCCGCCTCGCAAATTATGCTCCACCAACCTAAAGGATTAAGGAACACCGTGCGATTAAGGTCGGTTTGATCCGACGGCCCACGTTCATTTGGAGGGGCTATATAAGCAGGCCCCTGGCCCCAGGAGGAGGGCAATCCCATTATTCATTAGCATATTTTCCAGAGTGAATTCAGAGAGAGAGGTCCCTCTAGGGTTCCAACCTCATAGGGCTTAGCATCCAATGTGAGATTAGAATTAGTTCTTCTAGATTGAGAGAGATAGAGTGGAGGTGTAGATTGTTGACACTTACTAACACCACTCGGATACTAGGTTGTCATCCCCAGCATGGCACTAGAGTGTACTAAGGTATTTATGAATATGAAACTCTCTAGAAAATAATCTATTCTATCCGCAAGCACATAGATAAAATAACTCATCGTAGCATTTCACCAAGAAAGTATTCCGGGTATCGTTATTTATGTTTTGCTTAAGAGAACGGCAAAAGTGAAAATAGGGGTAAAATCTATCAAGGCATAGACTAGAGATAAACTTGCAAGAACATGATTACTAATGAGGAACTCGTCACACAGTCACTTGCTTTGGTAGGGGGTAAGCCATAATAATAAAGATATTGAAATATAAGCTCTGTTGGGTATTCTTAACATCATTACCAAAAGTAGACTAAGTTCTCTAAATCTAGTAACGGTGCCAAAAATGAAAAAGCTATCCCTCATACCACTTAAGCCAAGTTGTCATCCCCAGCATAACATGAGAGACGCGGTATTGAAATATGCAATTGCTCTTCTAAATAAATAATGAATGGGATCTGCAAGCGCACAGATTAATACCGATGTAGCATTTTAACCGGAAAGTATTCTAGGTATCATTATTTATATTTTTACCACTGGGAAGGGATTAGCAATCATCAATATTGATTACAGAATAGAATATGAGATTGAGTATCTATCATTGCATGTATAATTGAGAACATTTATCTAACTCTTTCATACAGGGATAAGTGTCACATAAAGGATATATGAAATAATGAATAGTGACAAAGATAATTAATCTGATCATAACTAGCCACATAATAAATATGATAAGCACCTCAATTAGATACTCTAGAAAGTCATTAGCATGGAATTAGAACGAACTACAAGAATATTTTCTAAGTTATTCTCAACTATATAGTCTAGCATTATCATAGTTAGTGCAAGCATACTTAGCAATCATTGTGAGACAAGACTACGCCCATGCATAGTGATATTAGCAAGGAATATGAGAAACATAGCAATCACTCCCCTGTAATAATGTTGCTCTGCCAGCCCAATACACGAGAGGGGGACTATATAAGAATCAATGAAGCTATCACTATCACGAACTACCCCACGATCTGGCATATTGGGTACAATCGCAGATAAATACGGTATAAGCACCACGCCTACACAATATCTATCATTTACCCATGGATCCGATGGATAAACGCTATACAATCCTAAACATGTATATAGGTCCAATCTAACTAAGCCAAGTACATAACTATGATAAACTAAGAACAATATAATCTTGAATATAAGCAAGTAGAGCAAAGTCATAAGCAATATATTGAAATAGAACAAAGTCATATTCATAATATTGAAGAACAAAGATGATTAGAAAGTAATTAGAAGCACAATTAGAGAATTACCAAGAATCCTCCTGACAGATCCAGAAACCAATCGAAGATTGACTCCTTCTAGTTCTAATCCTATGTAGCTATGCTAATCTAGATATCTAATTGATGTGGTGGCTCTAATCTTCATCAGAGGCTTCTTCTCCCTTGAAGAACAATGAATTAGGGTTGAGAGGCTCTCTCCTACAGGGGCCAGGGGGTCTGGTTTTATAGTCCCTTCAAGTGAATATGGGCCGTTGGATCAAACCGACTTAGATTGAATGGTTATCCTTGATCCTTTAGGTCGGTGGAGATCTCCCACGAAGCAGAGTCCTGATTGGACTCTCAGAGGGGGGCGGGCGCCCTGCCTCTGGCCCCGTTTCGCCTCCGCTTCGGTCTCGTGGCTTCTGGAGTCTTCTAGATGTAAGATAATTGCGCGGCACATTAATATCTCTATGTAATCCCGACGTGTGGGCCTTTCTTCCGTATTTCCTAATAACCCCCTGCAGAAATAGACAAACACCAAAACTCGTGGAATTCTGTCAGATAAAACCCTAAGTCTAGATGTTGATTTCATTTGGATCCTTTTCTTTGTTTATTTGATAATTAAATTTGATACTTAAGGACCGTCAACAAACTCCCCCAAGCTTACCTCTTGCTCGTCCCTGAGCAAGGATAGACTCAGCGATGGATTAGAAGTTGTTGCAATATCTTTTAAAAATTGACGGTACACATGCTTTTAAATAAGATCTCATCTCTGAGTTAGAGTAAACTGTCAAGACTTAAAACTTACTTACTTTACCTTCACCATGGGACTTGTAACCGTCACTTCCATCTTGAGTCGTTAAAAGATAGAACAGTCTAGTCAAGTGCCATGTCTCTTATTCTTGATTAGCTATAGCTCGGGAGTTTTTGCAGATTTTCAAATAAAACTCAGAGATTCCTTGTATGATTCTCTCATATCTCTCTTTTGTGGTTTTTCTGGATCCTTACCAAGGCAGTGATGGTATATGCCTTCTCTCAAAGATATGTGGTATTTATGGTACAAAGCATAGTGACATTATCTTCTCTCTCACCCTACTCTAATAAGGCTTTAATATCTGGAGCTCATAGGTGGGAGATAAAGTATACATACTTACAAGACATTTATTGCATAGTCAAACCTTGGATCCAAAGAAACAAATCAATAAGTCAAATCAAGATGTGCATGTGTGGCGGATGAATGGTGTATGGTGATGATGGTGATAACAATGGTGGAAACAATGGTGGTGGAAGTCTAATTCTACTTTGCTCTTTGAGGGGATACATACCTTCCTTGCTTTTTTTAATAGTGAGGAGAATGAGATGCTCTTATTTTCTTTTCTCTCAGGTGGGTATCTTGTACCCCTAATTCTACTGTCGGACACTTGTCCATTTTTACCTCTCGTCTCAATTTTTCTTTTCTATCGAGGTTCCGAGCACTTGCTCCTTTTTATTTCCTCATATTTATTTTTTTCTTCTTCTCTCTTTTTTTAGAGCACTCATCTCTTGAGATAATATAGCAAGTGGTAGTAAAAAGATAACGTGAGCATTTATTTCATAGGGGAAAACAAAAAAATTTTTGGTTATTCTCTCCCGAATTAGGAGTTGAATATTTTTGGGTGATTCTGGAGATGGAAATAGATGAATATATGTGGATGGTACTTCCGGAATAGAAGTAGCATATATGAGTGAACGTGCAAGTGAAATCTTGATTTAACCACATGACAAGCTCCTAAAGGTCTACACAGCTTGACCACACTCAATGCTCAAAAGCAGTAAATAGTAAATGTGTGGCTCAAAGTCTAGCAAGCATGTATATATGGCTGTGGTAGGAATTTAAACTCTCATCATAAAGGAACTCATCATGCAACATTTTAAAAATTTTCAAGATAAAATTCTCCAGAATTCTAGCATCTCTAGGAACAGATAAACAGCAGCTCAACCTTCCCATATCGTATCCGTTAACAACTTAGACTTCAGATCAAGTTTTCATCCCACAAGTTTAGGTCTAGAGCAAGCTTTAAATTATAACAGTTATGTCTAAACTTGAGAGAGAACTTAAAATTTTAAAAATTAGCCAGAGCAACTATCCATGCTTGAGTTTTATTTAGATACAGATTCGCATAGCTACTTTATTTATTTATTAAACACACTAAGCAAAAGATATATATATAAGCATAAAATCTTTATTTGGTTTTTCATAGTTATATTTTAATATAGTATAAGTATAAAAATAGATAGATAGAAATACTTATCGAGATAAATGGGGGTGCTCTCCCCCAAGCTGAATTTTGACGTAATTTCTCTTGATGTAGCTAGCAGGTGGCAGAGGTGTATTTGAAAGTCAGCAGCATTCTGTCAGCGATTAGAATGTCCTCCATCTGTCAGTCTTCTTGATTCTTAGATTTTGTGGAGCTCAAATAGACAACAAAGCTTGTGGAACTTGATTAAGTGTTAGCATAAATATCTAGCCTTTATCATGTTGAGACTGCTTAATAATTATTACTCCCTGTTTTTATATTTTTGTTTTATAAAGCAGAAAAGAATTTTTTTTTTATTTTTATGCCACTACAGTGAATGTACTTATGGGTTTTATGCCGCTCGTCTACTCACATGGGGCTTACTGTTTTTCACATTTTTATTTTCTTTTTAGGATAGCACGAACATGGTTAACTAAGTAAACTAGTTGAAATAATTGAAAGGGAAAAGATAACTACCAAGTTTACCTCTTGGCAAGGCGTTCGGTGTTTTTTTTAAGTCCTCCGAACGGGACTCTCCATTTTCTTAATTGTCCTGAGGTTCGTTGGGTGGCGTAGTCGGTACTTCCGGCGGCGCCTCCTCTTCATGTATAGTTATCTTCATTTTCCACACCTGACTTGGTGCTTCGATCTCCTCTGGATAATTCTGTTTAAACTCTACGTCTTCTGACCTTATCACTTCTCCTTCATAGTCTGCCCATCCGTCCTTGATGATTTGCCTCCTCTGGTTGCGGTTGCGTCGTTTTCTTACCTGCTTAGATTCTTCAATGATATAGTTAGGGTCAGTAAAATAACGGCGTACCTTCTCTGAGGGGAAGTGCATATGGACTTCTCCTGTTCCAATAATTGCTTTAACGGTGCTGAGGAACGGTCTTCCAAGGATGATGGGTGGATCATACTCATCTTCTCCCATGTCAATAACTTGAAAGTCTGTGTAGACAAAGTGATCGTCTATTTTGACTGGGACATCAGTTACTGTTTCTTTAACTTCTCGAAACGTCTGATCTGCCATCTGGAGCTGAATGTATGTTGGTTTTAGTGGCATGGTTCCGAACAAGAGCCGATAGGTGACTGCGGCCATTATGTTGACGCCCGATCCGGTGTCACAAGTTGCCTTGTAGAAGTTGTATCCATTTATGGAGCAGTAGATGCTTAGCATTCCTGGGTCGTCCTTCTTGGTCAAAAGCGGTGACTTAAGTTGGCGATCTTGGCCTCCATGAACTACAGTGACCATCTTAGCTGACTCGGTCCACACTTGCTTGTTCCTGTTCCTCCTGTTGGTCCTCTTCCTTGATTCACGTCTGGATTGATCTGGAATTTGTGTAGTCTTGTTCCTGAAGAAAAATGTCTCCTTCCTCCCTTTGATGTAGAAACTGATCTTGGCAGCACTAGCGTAGATGATAGCTCCCGTGGTGTTCAAGAATGGCCTCCCTAAGATGATAGGTGCCCTCTCATCATTTCCGGTCTCTACCACTACGAAGTCTGCTGGGGCATACAAGGTACCAACTCGGACACAAAGGTTCTTCACTATTCCCTTTTGGAAAAGTTATCGTCTGATCTGCAAACTGCAAACACATGGTTGTCTCTAATAAAGGATATGTAAAGAATTTTTCATAGAGTACCCTGGGTATAATGTTGACGCTAGAGCCAAAGTCGCAGAGTGCTTCTGGAACGTCCACCATGCCGATGGAGATCGGGATGACGGGGCGGCCTGGATCGCCTCTCTTGACCGGTAGAAGGTCAGTAGAGAACTCAGTGACGGGGTTACTCCAATTATTACCTGCATCAAAGATGTCTACAAGATTTGCAGATTCTAATCCTTCTAGTTGTGATGGTATACCGGGGTTAGTAGTAAGAACAGCAGCAGCTATTTGATTTAACTGGGATTCAAACATTTTATTAAAGCTAATTTGATTCTTGATGGCAGCAGAGAAACTATCCATTCTATTATTTGATGCCAATTTCTTAGATAGATTATCCATTAGCTTTCCTTGATTAGACACTAAATCTCTCAAAGGTGGAAAATTATTATTATTGTTGTAAGAATTGTTACCTTGATAATTACCTGAGTAGTTAGGCCTCTGTTGATTCCAACCTTGATTTTGTTGAGGACGGTTGTAGTAGTAGTTGTTGTTGTTGATGTAGTTCACATCCTCAAGTATCTTAGGGCAGTGGTTGCCTGAGTGTCCAGTGTCTCCACACTCCTCACAAGTCATGTGAGAGTCGTAGATGTGCATAACTTCTTTCTTATCTCCAGCTCTATCATCGAGCTTCTTCATGAGCAGGTCTAGCTTTGCAGACAGCATGTCTACCTCCTTCAGCTGATGCATACCTCCACCTCTCTTGCGTGTCTGGGTCCTCTCTTCATTCCAGCTTTGGTTGAACGCCATCTTCTCCACAAGAGCTGTGTCTTGTGGTATAGTAAGTGACAAGAATGCTCCTCTAGCTACAGCATCCATGGTCTCTCGGGCACTGTTGCCGAGCCCATGATAAAACGTCTGCATCAATAGCCAACTCTCCATTCCATGATGGGGACATTCTAGGATATAGTCTTGAAAGCGCTCCCATGCTTCTGGAACAGATTCATCATTTTGTTGCTAAAAACTTGTAATCTTCCCACGGAGAGCATTGGTCTTGCCCATGGGAAAGAACTTTGCCTGGAAGTTTGTTGAGCAGAGTGCCCACGTAGTATTCTTCTCCTTTGTAGTGTAGAACCACTGCTTCGCTCTTCCTAATAGTGAGAATGGGAAGAGGCGAAGTAGTATAACATCTTTGGAAACTCCTGATATGGTGAATGTGTTGCAAATCTCCAGGAAGTGTTGTAAATGAGCACTAGCATCTTCGTGTGCCTTCCCACAGAACTAGTTGGATTGCACCATGTTGATAAGTCCAGACTTGAGCTCAAAGTTGCCATCGATCTCTGCAGCAGGTCCAGTGCGGATGTTGTCCGTAGTGGGAGCTGAGAACTCGCGGATTGATTTGTTCGCCATGGCCTCGAACTCTGAAGACAAGTTCCGGTGATCTTCTTGATTGGATGAAGCTTCTTGCTGAAGTGTTGATGATCTCTTCTTGAGCTTGGCTCTCGTCTTCTTGAATAATGCTTCGGGATTGTCAACAAAATTTCCTGGAAGATGTCTTCTATTCATACATTCTCCTGCATAAGATAAAATAGGAAAATATCAGGGTAAAACTATATGAGAGAATAGATAAGCTCAATCATTTTAGTGATGCAAATGATAACTCAAAATCTTTTATTCTATTCTTGATTAGTAATTAACCTTCCCCCGCAATGGCGCCAAAAATGCTTGTTGGGTATTCTTAACATCATTACCAAAAGTAGACTAAGTTCTCTAAATCTAGTAACGGTGCCATAAATGCCAAACCTATCCCTCATACCACTTAAGCCAAGTTGTCATCCCCAGCATAACATGAGAGACGCGGTATTGAAATATGCAATTGCTCTTCTAAATAAATAATGAATGGGATCTGCAAGCGCACAGATTAATACCGATGTAGCATTTTAACCGGGAAGTATTCCAAGTATCGTTATTTATATTTTTACCACTGGGAAGGGATTAGCAATCATCAATATTGATTACAGAATAGAATATAAGATTGAGTATCTATCATTGCATGTATAATTGAGAACATTTATCTAACTCTTTCATACAGGGATAAGTGTCACATAAAGGATATATGAAATAATGAATAGGGACAAAGATAATTAATCTGATCATAACTAGCCACATAATAAATATGATAAGCACCTCAATTAGATACTCTAGAAAGTCATTAGCATGGAATTAGAACGATCTACAAGAATATTTCCTAAGTTATTCTCAACTATATAGTCTAGCATTATCATAGTTAGTGCAAGCATACTTAGCAATCATTGTGAGACAAGACTACGCGATATTAGCAAGGAATATGAGAAACATAGCAATCACTCCCCTGTAATAATGTTGCTCTGCCAGCCCAATACACGAGAGGGGGACTATATAAGAATCAATGAAGCTATCACTATCACGAACTACCCCACGATCTGGCATATTGGGTACAATCGCAGATAAATACGGTATAAGCACCACGCCTACACAAGATCTATCATTTACCCATGGATCCGATGGATAAACGCTATACGATCCTAAACATGTATATAGATCCAATCTAACTAAGCCAAGTACATAACTATGATAAACTAAGAACAATATAATCTTGAATATAAGGAAGTAAAGCAAAGTCATAAGCAATATATTGAAATAGAACAAAGTCATATTCATAATATTGAAGAACAAAGATGATTAGAAAGTAACTAGAAGCACAATTAGAGAATTACCAAGAATCCTCCTGACAGATCCGGAAACCAATCGAAGATTGACTCCTTCTAGTTCTAATACTATGTAGCTAAGCGAATCTAGATATCTAATTGATGTGGTGGCTCTAATCTTGATCAGAGGCTTCTTCTCCCTTGAAGAACAATGAATTAGGGTTGAGAGGCTCTCTCCTCCAGGGGTCAGGGGGTCTGGTTTTATAGTCCCTTCAAGTGAATATGGGCCGTTGGATCAAACCGACTTAGATTGAACGGTTATCCTTGATCCTTTAGGTCGGTGGAGATCTCCCACGAAGCAGAGTCCTGATTGGACTCTCAGAGGCGGCGGGCGCCCTGCTTGTGGCCCCGTTTCGCCTCCGCTTCGGTCTCGTGGCTTCTGGAGTCTTCTAGATGTAAGATAATTGCGCAGCACGTTAATATGTCTATGTAATCCCGACGTGTGGGCCTTTCCTCCGTATTTCCTGATAACCCCTTGCAAAAATAGACAAACACCAAAACTCGTGGAATTCTGTCAGGTAAAACCCTAAGTCTAGATGTTGATTTCATTTGGATCCTTTTCTTTGTTTATTTGATAATTAAATTTGATACTTAAGGACCGTCAACAAGCTCATGGGTAAAAAACACAGCGATTAGAAATAGACTACTCCATATAAATGTAAGGTGACATCGGATTAGCTAGAGAATGGATTCTGAGTATCTACTATCTACTAAGTCACAATCTACTCTAGTTATCTACAAGATCATATATAGCACAAAAGACTCTTTATTCATGTATAAGGAACATCTCAAGACTTACTCCGCAATACAAATTCTGCCTGTCCTATTAACGGAGGGTGGACTATATAAGAATCAACGAAGCTGTCACCATCGCGAACTACCACACGACCCGACCAATAGGATACATTTGCAGGTAAATAATATCTAAGCACCACGCCCACATATGATCTACCACTTAGCTCCCTCGAGTCAAGAGCTAAGCACTTTGCAAACTTATACATGAACTCATTATCAATCATAACTATATCAAATATAGAACTAGAGCAAACCAAGAACATAGTAAATAGAGACATAATGCAATTAGAATAAAGTAGTAGAGAAAGATATGAAATAATACCAATCTTTATTGATGAAGATCCAAAATCCAGAGCGCTAGGCTCTACTTCTCTAATTCTATCTAATCAATCCTATAGAACTTGAAAGAATTGGGAGTAGCTAGTTCTAATTCTCTGCGGGAGAGAAGTTCCTAAACCCTAACTTTGATGGCTTCCTCTGATAATGATTTTTCCTCCTCCCCTAGGGTGGAGAGGCCTTCTTATATAGCCCCCTCAGATGAATTTGGGCCGTCGGATCAAACCGACATTAATCGCATGGTTATTCTTTAAGATTAAAGGCGGTGGAGCACGATCTAGGAGACAGAGCCTGATTGGCTACTGCAGGTGGGCGGGCGCCCAAGGGGGTTGGGTGGGCACCCTGCCCCTGGACCCCTTCGGCCTCCCGTTCATTCTCGTGGCTTCTGGACTCTTCTAGATTAAGGAAAATTGCACGACACGTAATTATCTCATTGTAAACCTGACATGTGGGCCTTCTCTCCATATTTTCTGATAACCCCCTATAGAAATAGATAAACACCAAAGCTCGTGGAATCCTGTCAGATAAAACCCTAATTCTAGATATTTGGTGCATATTGATCCTTTTCCATGTTTAGTTGATTGTTAAATTTAGCACTTAAGGACCGTCAACAAACTCCCCCAAGCTTACCCTTTGCTCGTCCCTGAGCAAACAGCTAAACTCAGATGGATCAGGAGTTGCTTCAATGTTTTCTTTCTTGACAGGCACAAATGCTTTCACATAAAAATTCTCCCGGATTAGAGTGAAGTGTTATGGAGGTTAGTACCTGCACTTAAGTCTTAAGTAATTGGAAGACAAAATAATTAAGTCAAGCACTATTCCTCCTGTCAATACTACACCTTTGTTTTGGAGTTTTGCGTACGTTTTCGGAAATAAAACTCAGAGTTCCCAGCTATGTTACTCTCAAATCTCTCTATATATGGTATTTGTTGATCCTTACCAAAAATGTCACTTACCTATAACTAAAGGAATATTTATATGGAGCTCATAGGTGTGAAAAACAGCTCATACATATGTTGTCTAATCGAGCCATGGATCCGAAGGAACTCAACATATAATTAAATCAAGATGTGCATGTGTGGTGGAGTAAATGAAAGTAATGGTGAAAATATAAGTAATGATAAAACTTACTTCTCATTGCTCCTCATATTGCTATCTCTCCTCCTCTTTGATCTTTCCTTTGGGAGAACATAGGCTATCTCTTTTTTTTTCAGGTGGGTAGTAAATACCCCTAATTCTACTGTCGGACACTTGTCCATTTTTTCTGCTCAGGTGGGCATCTTTGTACCCCTAATTCTACTCCGGACACTTGTCTATTTTTACCTCTCGTCTCACTCTTTTTCTTTCTTTTTCGAGGTTTCGGGCACTTGCCCCTTTTTATTTCCTCGCATATTTTTGCATAACCCATGCCTCTTCTGTATTGAATGTTTTTGGAGAGAGAGAATAACAATACTTGGGACAGTGAGTGACAATATTTTTTAGCAATTTTAATGAATCGTGGTGGATGGTGTAGTAGGTGTGTGCAAGTGAATATCTTAATTTAACCACATGAAAAGCTCCTAAGGGTCTACACAACTCGATCAAACTCAAAGTGAATATATGTAGCAAAAGATGTTATAGAAAATATGGCTATGGTAGGTATTTTGTCATGCTAGGAACTCATCATGTGATTTGCAAGTTTTCAAAATAAATCTCCAGAACTTAGTGTAGTAGGAACAAGATAAACAGTAGCTCAAACTTTATATCATGTCCTTCTCTTACCTAGACTTTAGTTTTAGGTTCATGCTTCCCATAGATAGTAAATTTTAGTTTTAGTAATTCCTGGAAGAACTTTAATATAAAAGCTAGGTACTTGAAAGTAAGCAAATAGAGTAATTGTTCATCATTTTCATCATGCATCTTTTTATTCTTTTTATTTTTCTAGAGATTAACACTTGGCAGATAGATAAAGCACACTTATCTACACACTCTTTTTATTTTGTTTTCATGTTTATAGAATGTAGAAAATTAAAGCAAGAAAATATTTATTGGGTTTTCTAAGTTTTTTAAATAAAGCACTAAAACAGAAAAGAATAAATAAGAAAAGCAAATAAAAACTTACTTGATAAAACGGGGAGAAACTCCCCCAAGCTGGATGTGGTTGTCAGTCTTACCCAATGTTCCAGAATCGCATCATGGTGATGATGTTGTCATTCATCGTCATGGTGTCTTGCCTCAGTTCTTGTACCGTAGCGGTGTGGTCCTAGTTCCATTTTTGTTGCTGTCCCAGGAGTCGTCCATGTTTTGCTTGCGTATTCTGGATGTCGAGGAGGGTGTTGTCGGTACTGGTGAAGAAGGCGCTAGCCTCTTGGTAGTAGTCATTCGTGAAAGCATAAGAGACGTCGGAGTACCGTCCTGCATCAAATTGGGGCTGGGGCGTGGACCCTGAACCTCCAAACAGATCAATGGAGTACCTGCCTGTACGGAAAGGCGGGTTTGTCCACTGGTGATCTTGGCCCTGCGGCCATGTCTCCTGTGTTGGCTCTTGCGGCTGAGCATGTCGAACCCATGGGTCCCAAAGGACTCGGGGGTTGTAGTCGCAGTAATGTAGGTGCGCTGCTTCCTCTAGCCCGGGATCAGCTCCATACCAGGTGCGTTCTTGATGGGTGGTCATCCTTTCGGATGCCACTCGCTGTGGAGCTCTCTGGTTTACTGGTGCTACTGCAATCTCAATCAAATAATTTTGAACGACATAGAGGCCAAGGTTTGGGTTAGGTAACCGAATCTTGCCTTTACTATCGTATAACATATACATTATGTTCCCCTCTTTTTTCAGCATCCGAGCTTGCCTAAATGTGTCATAGCCATGATAAATTCGTAACTCGTCAATGAATTCCAATGATGAGTTTTCTAGCAAATGAAGACTAGAAGCTAGACGAGTGATGAGTGAAGTACAACCGACAGGTCCTTGAAGACTATGTATACTAAGCCAATGAGAAACCAAAAGAGTAACAGGTGAAATGGGTATTCTATTTATAGCAGCATATAGAACTTGTAAATCTGCTACTCTTACTTTTCTAATATCATCGCGATGGAAAAGATTATACCCAAGCCATTTGTGGAACATCCTAAGAGTGGGGTGTTCCATGTCGCTGGTTCGGGCTTGACTATAAAACTCATCCCTAGATATCTCTCTCGAGAACTAGTGTCTCTCAAAATTAGGCAAGTCGGAGTCAATGTCCAGGATGCATCTTGAAGAGAAACCGAGATAATGTCCTGTTTGAACATCCAAAAAGCGATTCCCCCCTCATAATATTGCAAAGTGCAAAGAAATTCAATGGTGAGAAGACGGGAACCCAGCTCAGTTATGTCCCATAAGTTTGTCCATCCCACCATCTGGAAGAACAAGTCAAATTCAGCATCTATACATGTTTCTTGTAGCAGGATAGGATCAAGTGTGGGGTTGTGAATGAAATCCTTGTTTTTTAGCTACTGGAAAACTTCCTTCTCCCTGTGGGTCTTTAGTCCAAGGTCTTGTGTCTTCAGGAGGACCTTAACTCGCGGACCAGATGAAGATGATGGAGCTTGCGGGGGTGTCGGGTCGACGCTCATCTCTGACTGGTGTAAGGAGTGTCATGATGAACTCCTTGTACCTATGCTCTTCAGGGTCTTGCCCGCGTTCTTTACCTTCTTGAACATTCTGTAGACAAAAGTTGACACAAACACAACTAGTGGAAAATGTTAAAGGTCAGCTATCCGAAATATCAGTAGTCCAGGGGTTAGTTATCCGAAACAAGTTTTAATTTTGGCGGCACTTTCCCCTAAACTTTTAATTTTGCTTTGGACAGCAGGGTCACTACTTAATAATGAACCTTGCTCTCTTACTCCCAGGCTACCAAACTCACTTTCACTCTTCTCTTCCCCTCTACTCTCCTTCTCACTTCACTACTAGAGCTCCTCCTCTAGAAACCGAGAACTGAAGTGTGCGTGGTTTTCTGGAATGCTTGTGTGATGGAGATGGAGGCAGGAGGTGGCAATTTATAGGAGGAAGAGGGGACAGGGCGGGCGCCCTCTGTAGGTGGGCGGGCGCCCCACTCAAGTGGCCTCCTTGGCTACCCTTTCTCTATTCCCTCCTTTGCTTAGTCTTTACGCCAAAAATTGATTCATAAGTGGTGGTTGGACGGTGGAAGTTGTCTGGTGAGTGGAGATACGTTGGTGGATCAAATAATGTGATGGGATGTGTGTGAGGTGTGGTGTATGACATGTGGGACCCAAGGAGTGTGGGTCATGCTCCTAGAAGGTTGCTATATAATGTAGAAAAAACTATGAAAATTTGAAACTTATTGAAAATGATCATGGAAAAATATTTTTGTGCCTCCACAATAATTAATAAATGTGGGTTGTTACACACCATAAATATTATTTATATGGGGCTTTTGATTATAATAATGCTAGGAATGAATATGACTAATGCAAGAATTAATTATGCAAGAATTTAAATGATGTGGATAAATATCGATTTACCTCCCGACGAGGGTTTGGGATTTTTAGGTCCCCCAAGCTGGACCTCCAAATCTTTTAATCTTCTGAATTACCTTCCTCTGGAGATGGTGTCTCTAGTGGTTCTTCTTCATGAACTTCCTTCACTGTAGAGTCTCTCTCTGGTCTGGGCTTGAATGTGAAGTGTTCTTCTTTTCCATTTATGTTGAACTTGATTTCTCCCTTCCCGACATCAATGTGGGCATTGGCAATGCTCAGAAATGGCCTTCCAAGGATGATAGACACTTTTGAGTTGGAACTCATCTCCAGTACCACGAAGTCTACTGGCACAAGGAAATCTCTGATCTTGACTGTGACGTTTTCTGCGATGCCATCGGGTATCGAACTGATTGATCTGCTTGTTGCAGGCACATTGATGTTGGTTCTAGGGTCGTATGCACAAGTTTCTTGAAGACTGATGCTGGCATCACACTGACACTTGCTTCGAGATCACAAAGTGCATTGTTGAAGTGTTGGTTTCCAATCGAGCAATCAATGGTGGGACATCCTGGATCCTTCTTCTTCCTTAGTGGTTTGTTGAGGATGGCCGCACTGCATTCTTCTATCAGCTTGATAACCTCAGTGGTGGGCAGTGGTCTCTTCTTGTTAAGAATATCTCTAATGTACTTTGCATATGTGGCCACCTGTATGGCATCAAGCAGAGGTATGTTGACATATAATTTCTGAATGACCTCTACAAAATTACCAAACTGCTCATCTGACTGCAGTCCTCTGTTTCTTCTGGCAAATGGCAAATAATTGGTATCATAAAAATCTTTCCTCATTTCTCCAGCTCTTGGTGGTTGTAGCAGATCCTCTACTTCAACTGGGCTTTCTTCTTCTATCTCTGCTGGTTGCACTGGTGCTGATGTTCTCTGTTTCTCTTTTGGGTATGGGGGATCCCTCGTGGCTTTCCCTCCTCTAGTAGTTATGTTCTTTACCTGCTCAATGTTAGTGGCAACAGGCAATGCAGCAGCTAGCTTTATTAATTTAAGCTCTACCCTTTTATTAAGAGTGTTCTGCTCATCAAAGGCAGCTAATAGAAACTCCATTTTATTGTGTATATCTTTTAGAGATGATTCATTTGTATCTAGCCTTTGTTTAACTTCATCATTAGTTTTAGTTTGTTGAGCAATTATCTCTTTTAATGAAAGTTGCTTGAAAGTATTACCTGAATTCAAACCTTTGCTATTGGGTTGACTCGAAGTGGTTTGATATTTGTATACTATCTCAATGGCCCTTTGATCTTCTTTGAACTTGGCCCTCTGGTCAATCCAATGGAGCAATTTTTCCATCTTGGTTGATAGTGCATTTACTTCTTCTGGTATTTCTTCAGTTTGATGACAATGTTGAGCTTTATCTTGGAACCTGCTTTGATTTTCTGATATCTTATCCAAAAGTATCTCTGCTTTTCCAATTGTAAGCTCAAAAAATGATACCTTAGCATATGCATCTCGGCACTCACGAGCCTTTTGGGTTAATCCATGGTAGAAGGTTTGCATAAGTAACCATCTAGCCATTCATGGTGAGGACAATCTGATATCTATCCTTGAAAACGCTCCCATGCTTCTAGAATGGTTTCTGTCTTCTGCCGTTGGAAACTGACAATATTTCCTCTTAAGGCAGTTGTTTTGCCTATAGGGAAAGACTTTGATAGAAAGGCTTCTGACAAGTTCGTCCAGTTGTTGATGTTATCTTGATGAGTGTAGAACCACTTCCTCGCCTTCCCTTCTACTGAGAATGGAAAAAGGCGAAGCAGTATGACGTCTTTGTTGACTCCGTTGATGCGGATTGTGCTTCCAATCTCTAATAAATTCTGCAAGTGTGCACTAGCATCTTCATGTGCCTTTCCACTAAATTGTGTAGCTTGTACCAAATTGATGAGGCTTCACTTGAGCTCGAACTCGGGTGCTCCTTCTTGTACTTCAAATCTTGGACCAGTTGGAATGTTCTCAAGACTTGGAGCAGAGAATTCTCGCAAGGTCTTTTGTGCCATAGCTTCAACAATTGGTAGCTAGCTCCTTCTTTCTTTCTTGATTGCTTTGGTTCTGATGATGAAGAGTTGAATGTACCAAAGTCAATCCTGATATACCCTGTATAAAAATATAAACATAGAAAAACAACAGGGTGAACCTGCCAAAGCAGAGGTGCCTTGTTATGATTTCTCATTTAGTAGCTGTTTATGCAATTATTTCTCCATAGTATAGTCTAATATTTTATGTGAATAACCTTGACTGACTTCCTAACTTTCCTTACCGATTCCCTGGCAACAGCGCCAGAAATGCTTGTTGACACTTAATAACACCACTTGGATACTAGGTTGTACTAAGGTATTTATGAATATGAAAGCTCTTTAGAAAATAATCTATTCTATCCGTGTGGGGGTATAAACCCCTATACACTTACGGCTAGACTTGGGCCAGGAGACTTGGCCCATCAAGAAGACAGTTCGAGGCTTGATCCAACTGCTCGGAGTTTCGTGCAAGGAAACAAGACGTGGAGATCAAGCTAGATTCTAGTCGGTTAGAATAGAAACTGATATCGTGTTATCTATGGCAATTCTAACCGATGTTGACACTAGCTAACAGCACTTAGATACTAGGTTGTCATCCTCAGCATGGTGCTAGAGTGTACAAAGGTATTTATAAATGTAAAGGCTCTCTAGAAAATAATCTATTCTATCCGCAAGCACACAGATAAAACACCTCATTGTAGCATTTCACCAGGATAAGTATTCCAGGTATCGTTATTTATAATTTTGCTTAGAAGAACAAAAGGGATGAAATTAAAATAAGGACTAAATCTATCAAGGCATAGACTAGAGATAAACATGCAAGAACATAATTACTAATGAGAAACTCGTCACACAGTCACTTACTTTGGCAGGGGGTAAACCATAAAGATAATGATAATGAATTATAAGTTCATGGGTAAATAACACAGCGATTAGAAAATAGACTACTCCTCATATATGTAGGTGACGTCGGATTAGCTAGAGAATGGATTCTAAGTTAGCTACTATCTACTAAGTTACAATCTACTCTAGTTATCTACAAGATCATATATAGCGTAAAAGACTCTACATTGCTAAAGTAAATCAGAGCATCATAAGACTTACTCCGCAATACCAATTCTGCCTGTCCTATCGATGGAGGGTGGACAATATAAGAATCAACGAAGCTATCACTATCGCGAACTACCACACGACCCGGCCCATAGGATACATTTGCACGTAAATAACATCTAATCACCACACCCACATGTGATCTACCACTTAACTCGCTCGCGTCAAGAGCTAAGGGCTTTGCAAACTTATACATAAACTCATTATCAATCATAACTATATCAAATATAGAACTAGAGCAAACTAAGAGCATAATAAATAGAGACATAATGCAATTAGAACAAAGTATTAGAGAAAGATATGAATAATACCAATCTTTATTACTGAAGATCTGAATCCAGAGCGTAGTGCTCTACTTCTCTAATTGCTATCTAATCAATCCTCTAAACTTGAAGGATTAGGGAGTAGCTAATTCTAATTCTCTGTGGGAGAGAAGTTCTAAACCCTAACTTTGATGGATACCTCTGATAATGATTTCTCCTCTTCTCTTCTTTCCTCTAGGGGTGGAGAGGCCTTGGTTATATAGTCCTTTCAAGTGAATTTGGGCCGTCTGATCAAACTGACCTTGATTGCATGGTTTAGATTCATCCTCAAATGCGGTGGAGCACGATCCAAGAGTTTAGTTCGGATTGGCCCCAAGACCAGGGCGGGCGCCCAAGGGGGGAGGGAGGGCACCCTGCCCCCGAGCCCGATCGGTCTCCCGTTCGTTCCCGTGGCTTCTAGACTCTTCTAGATTGAGGAAAATTGCGCGGCACGTAATTATCTCGTTGTAAACATGACATGTGGGCCTTCTCTCCAAATTTTCTGATAACCCCCTACAGAAATAGATAAACACCGAAGCTCGTGGAATTCTGTCAGATAAAACCCTAATTCTAGATGTTTGGTGCATATTGATCCTTTTCCATGTTTAGTTGATGGTTAAATTTAGTACTTAAGGACCGTCAACAAACTCCCCCATGATTACCCTTTGCTCGTCCCTGAGCAAACAGCTAAACTCAGACGGATCAGGAGTTGCTTCGATGTTTTCTTTCCTGACAGGCACACATGCTTTCATATAAAATTCTTCCAGATTAGAGTGAAGTGTCATGGGACTTAGTACCTGCACTTAAGTCTTATGTAATCAAAAGACAAAATAATTAAGTCAAGCACTATTGCTTCTGTATATACTTCACCTTTGTTCTAGAGTTTTTCATAAGTTTTCAAAATAAAACTTAGAGTTCCCAGCATGATTCTCTCAAGTCTCTCTATATGTGGTATTTGTGGATCCTTACCAAAATGTCACTTCCCTATATCCAATGGAATATTTAAGTGGAGCTCATAGGAGTGAAAACAGCTCATACATATGTTGTCTAATCGAGCTATGGATCCAAAGGAACTCAACATATAATTAAATTAAGATGTGCATGTGTGGTGGATGTTGACGGTCCTTAAGTACTAAAATTAATAATCAAATAAACATGAAAAAGGATCAATATGAAACAAACATCTAGAATTTGGGTTTTATCTAACAGAATTCCACGAGCTTTGGTGTTTATCTATTTCTGCAGGGGGTTATCAGAGAATATGGAGAGAAGGCCCACATGTCATGTTTACAATGAGATAATTACGTGCCGCGCAATTTTCCTCAATCTAGAAGAGTCCAGAAGCCACGGGAACGAACGAGAGCACGATCGGGCTCGGGGGCAGGGCGGCCGCCCACCCCCCTTGGTCGCCCGCCCAGGGTTGGAACCCAATCGGGACTCTGCTTCGGGACTACGCTCCACCGACCTAAAGGATCAATCTAAACCATACAATCTATTTCGGTTTGATCCAATGGCTCATGTTCACTTGAGGGGACTATAAAACCAAGGCCAAACCCCCCTGGAGGGAGGAGAAGAGAAGAAATCATTATTCAGAGGTAGCCATCAAAGTTAGGGTTTAGAGCTTCTCTCCCACAGAGAATTAGAATTAGCTACTCCCTAATCCTTCAAGTTTAGAGGTTTGATTAGATAGCAATTAGACAAGTAGAGCACTACGCTCTGGATTCGGATCTTCGGTAATAAAGATTGGTATTATTCATATCTTTCTCTAATTCTTTGTTCTAATTGCATTATGTCTCTAATTATTATGTTCTTAGTTTGTTCTGGTTCTATATTTGATATAGTT